>NC_063164.1:1121741-1149746 GCF_023159225.1 Perognathus longimembris pacificus | reverse complement strand
CACACATCTTTATCTCGTGGGCAGGCGCCACCATCTCTGCTCCACCCAAGGGAAGCATTTAGTGACCAGGCCCACAACCTCCACCCTGCGGCAGACTTCAGAACCTGTGAGCCAGATCCGTTCAGATCCTAGACAGAGGGCTATCGCTCCCTCGGGGGCAGCGTCCGGGGCCACCCCGGGGTCCTCGCTCCCTCGGGGGCCAGCGTCCGGGGCCACCCCAGTGTCCTGCTCCCTCGGGGGCCAGCGTCCAGGGCCACCCCAGGGTCCCCGCTCCGTCTAGAGGACATCAGCGTCCAGGGCCACCCTAGTGTCCCCGCTCCCTCGGGGGGCAGCGTCCGGGGCCACCCCAGTGTCCCCACTCTGTCTGAGGACGTCAGCGTCCAGGGCTACCCCAGTGTCCCCGCTCCGTCTAGAGGATGTCAGCGTCCGGGGCCACCCCAGTGTCCCCGCTCCTCGGGGGGCAGCGTCCGGGGCCACCCCAGTGTCCCCGCTCTGTCTGAGGACGTCAGCGTCCAGGGCTACCCCAGTGTCCCCGCTCCGTCTAGAGGATGTCAGCGTCCGGGGCCACCCAGGGGTCCCCGCTCCCTCGGGGGGCAGCGTCCGGGGCCCCCTTGCACTGTCCTTGTCCTATCAGAGGACAGCATCCATGGGCCAGTTCTGTCCCTTTTGTGTCTTCAGAGAAAGGCCTCCATGGCTCCGTCCTTTGTCCTTGTCCTACCAGAGGGCGGCATCCAGGGCCACCCCACCTCCCTGCCCCCGGGAACCAGGTCGGTGCGCTTGTCCAGGAGAGGGCAGTGTTCTTGGCCCTCCCCTTCTTCCAGCGCCCCCCCTCACGGGACGCCCCGCGTCCCCATCCTCCAGCCCCCCTCACGGGACACCCCGCGTCCCCATCCTCCAGCCCCCCTCACGGGACGCCCTGCGTCCCCATCCTCCAGCCCTCCTCACGGGACGCCCCGCGCCCCATCCTCCAGCCCTCCTCACGGGACGCCCCGCGTCCCCATCCTCCAGCCCCCCTCACGGGACGCCCCGCGTCCCCATCCTCCAGCGCCCCCCTCACGGGACACCCCGCGTCCCCATCCTCCAGCCCTCCTCACGGGACGCCCCGCGTCCCCATCCTCCAGCCCCCCTCACGGGACGCCCCGCGTCCCCATCCTCCAGCGCCCCCCTCACGGGACGCCCCACGGATCGGCTTCAGTGGACGCACTCTTTGTTCCGCTGGACAAGCTGTGGCCTTCCTGACTGAGACTCGCCTCCATTCTCTTGCTATTTTCCCGAGTCCTAGCTTCCCTGTCCACCCCTGTCCAGAAGACCAGCAGTGCCCAGGCCTGCGGGACGGGCAGCGTAGAAGCAGCTCACCGGCGAGGCCATGCCACCTGGCGTGCCTTAGCGACCCCCGAATCCCTGCTCCCTCCTCCAGCGCCAGTTCTGTCCCCCACCCCTCTCCTCCAGCGCCTGGGCCGTCCCTCCCTCCCTCCTCCAGCCTGTGGCCGTCCCTCCTCCCTCCTCCAGCCTGTGGCCGTCCCTCCCTCCCTCCTCCAGCCTGTGGCCGTCCCTCCCTCTCTCCTCCAGTGCGTGGCCCGTCTCTCCCTCTCTCGTGGCCTGTCCCTCTCTCCTCCTCCAGCGCGTGGCCGACCCTCCCTCTCTCGTGGCCCATCCTCCCTCTCTCGTGGCCCGTCCCTCCCTCCCTCCTCCAGCGCATGGCCTGTCCCTCCCTCCCTCCTCCAGCGCGTGGCCCGACCCTCCTTTCGCCGCGGCTCCAGGCTCTGCAGTGCACCTTCCCCTGGCAGCGAGATGCGTGGATGGCCGCGAGCACGGAGCTTCACCGTCCTCCCCAGGTCCCAGTGCTCTCGCGCGCCTCGCGTTCCCTGAGACGGGCCTCCTCCAACAACGGCTGCCCCTCAGCGCCTTCCCAGGTGAACCTGCACAGAGCAGACTCGATTCCAGCTCCGTAAGGGGGTCGCGTCCAGCCTCCTGGCAGGAGAGGCTGAGTCCTTGACCTGAGGGCCTGGGCACCGTCCCCGAGCCTCTCGGTGCTCAGGGCTAGCCCTCTGCCACTCGAGCCACAGCGCCACCTCCAGCTCTTTCTGAGTAGTTGACTGGAGATAAGCGTCTCATGGACTCTCCTTCCCGGGCTGGCTTTGAACCACAGTCCTCAGATCTCAGCCTCCTAAGTAGCTAGGGTTACTGGCGTGAGCCACCAGTGCTGGTTCCGACCCAGGGGTTTTTACGTCACAAATGAGCCTCCTTTCTTGCACATAGTTCCGATGCTCCGTTACCACAGATTGAGACGGCAGCACGTTGGGTTTGGGCATGCTATCCAGGAACGGGGGCCCAGGCCCGTACGGGCTCTCCGGGCCTCCTCTGCCCTGTAGATCGTCACATCCGTCCAGACGGGACGCAGCCACGAAAACCGAGCTGCCATCCCTCCAGCCAGACGCTAAGCAGACTTACCAAGCAGCAAAAGATAATCATGGCATTCTCTCCTTGGCTATTTGGAAAACATGGTTATGCTTTTATCTGAAGTACAGTGCACGTAATGGGTTTATGGCGATGCATTTCCAATCCATTTACAAGTTGATAATTCACTTTCTCTCCTCCCGTTTCTAGCACTGCTGGTATGCCCGCCGTAATCCAGCCCCACAGGCCTGGCCCTGAGCTAGAGCTCGGCTGGACCTGGCGTCGGAACCGCTGACCCACAGCCATGAACCCCTGGTTTTCAGCCAGTGGGGTGTTGCACCCGGCCGGCGGGCTGCTCCGTGGTGTCTGGGATTTGCCGGGACGGTGGCCCAGCGTGGCCCTGAGCCAGGTCCCCACCTCAGAGCTGTGGACATTGTCGCTGGAACCAAGGCCCTGGACGCGGAGAAGATACTTCCTCCATTCCCAGATAAGTACACCCGCATTGCAGAGCGGTCAGCAAGCAAACCGAAAGACAACCCCTGCCGCCCAGAGCCCGCTTGGATGCTTGCCATCCCCACGTTCATCAGGCGTCTCTGCTGAGCTGCCAGGCCGCTTCTATTTAATCGCGCCAGGCTGGCGGTGCATGCAATGTCACTGTCACCTCCAGGTGGCCTCGGGTCACCCCCTCGGGTCACCACTGCTCAGGGCCTGGGGCCAGCGCACCCCGCAGGGCCCCATCCGGACACGGCAGGTGACGGCCCAGGCCTGGAGTCCGGCCCCGGGGGGCACAGAGGCAGCACCTCCGGGGTTCGGGACCCCAGCTCTGGCCCTCTCCGGGAGCCCGTGGGACGGCCGGGGCGGGGGTAATTTAGTCCTAGAGCTGAGGGGAGCCGGGCGGGCCAGCCTCCCCGGGGGTCATTGAGGGCGTGGCCTGGGGGACTCCCGGCGGGGACCGGACCTCCCCCCCCCACCTCCTCTTCTTCACGTCCTTGACGGCGATGGTGACAAGAGGCCACCCGCCCCCACGTGGCCCCCGCCGGCCTCCACGGAGGCCCGAACGCGACGAGGCGGCCAGGCCTGCGCTGGAACGCCACCGCGGCGAGCCGTGGAGGAATCACGGACAGGGGACGCGCGCAGACCCGTGGCCAAGCCCCAGCCTCTTTGCCAATATGGCAGAGCCCCGTGGATTTCTGAGATTTCCCCACCCTCACTCAGGCCTCGGCATTCCCCTGCCACGTTCCGTGGGCCTGAGCTTTCTGTGCAAATTCAAGCATGTGGTGTGTTCCAGAGCACATGTGTCTGTGGCATGTTCTAGAGCTGTGGGTCTGTGGCATGTTCCAGACCATGTGGGTCTGTGGCATGTTCTGCAGCATGTGGGTCTGTGGAATGTCCTAGAGCATGTGTGTGTCATGTTCTAGAATGTGTGTGTTGGTGGCATGTCCTAGAGTGCACACGTCTGTGGCATGTTCTAGCATACGCATCAGTGTCATGTCAGTGATGTTCTAATTCCAAGCACTGTGGCTGGGCTGAGAGTTTCTCTTCTCGAACCGGGCACCGGTTCACACCTATAATCTTAGCTACTCAGAAGGCTGGATCTGAGGATGGTAGTTCAAAGCCAGCCTAGGCAGACAAATCTAAGGGATTCTTATATCCAATTAACCAGCAAAAAGCTAGAAGTGGCGCTGTGGCTCAAGTGGTACAGCACCAGCCTTGAATTTTACAAAATGTAAGAGACAGCACACAGGTCTTGAGTTCAAGCTCAGTATCAGAAAGAAAAAGAGAGGAGAGGGAGGGAGGGAGGGAGATTGAGAGAGAGAGAGAGAGAGAGAGAAAGGGAGGGAGGAAGGAAGCAAGGAAGGAAGGAAGGAAGGAAGGAAGGAAGGAAGGAAGGAAGGAAGGAAGGAAGGAACACCAAAGCACGTTCTGTGTGAGTCGGCCTCCGGCTTGCCCCGGCTGCTTCTCCAGGGCCGTCCCCAGCCAGGCCCCCCCTCTGCTCTCCGCTTCTTGTCCTTCTCCTCGGTCCTCACATTTGGGGGTTCACAACTACAGGTGGGGGCTGGACTGACTGACACCTTCCGGTGAGCCTGACAGCCAAGAGTGACAGAGCTCTATAAGTTGTCACTGGAGCCAGAGAAGAAAAAAAGCTTTCCATCCACGGGCGACACGTACAAGAATTACCATTTTTAAAACAAAGGGTTTCACAGCAGGAGCTGAACAGCTTGACAGGAATGACAGTCCCGTCCTCAGAGCCCCTCCTCTGCACCCCCCCCGCCCCCCAGAACGCACGTTAACCGTCAGCGCTGGAGGAGTTACAGACAGCCAGGAGAAGCACGCTACAGACACAGCTGCACCCCACGGAGGAGAACATTCGCACGACTGCGGGACGGGGAAGACTTCCTGGGAGAGCAACAAAATCAACCCACAAAGGGAGCGGATGGGTGCGAGGACCACGGAAAGGGAGCGGACTCCACTCTTGCAGTGGTGGCTCTCCAGTTCATGGACCAAACCGTCTCACAAGAGCCACTGGAAAATCCAGGCCGTGTACAGACAATCCAACGTCGTCGGGAGGCCTTGGAGAGAATGGCCAAGGGCTTGAGGAGCCACGAAGCCAGGGAGAAGGAAGCTTGGCGAGAGGATCTGCCAGACATGGTGGCTCGCGCCTGTAATCCCAGCTGCTCCGGAGGCTGAGTTCTGAGGAGTGGGACTTGAAGCCAGCTCAGGCAGAGCTATCAGAGACGCTTGTCTCCAATTAACCGTCAACACGCTGGAAGTGGAGGGGCAGATCAAATGGTAGAGTGCCTTAGGCAGGAAAAATGAGCAAGAGCACAAGGCTCTGAGTTCAAGCCGTAGTCCTGGTCCTGGAATAAGAGATGAAAGAGGAGTGGGAGAGGGCTAGAGGAGCGGGGAGAGGGCTAGAGGAGTGGGAGAGAGGGAGGGAGGGAGGGGGAGAGGGAGGGAGGGAGGGGGAGAGGGAGGGACGGAAAGGAGGGAGGGAGGGAGGGAGGGAGGGAGGGAGGGAGGAGGGAGGAAGGGAGGGAGGGAGGGATTTCTTTCTTTTCCGACAGTATCTGAGCTGAAGATCTAAGCTAAGTTTCCAGCAAGAGGAAAGTTGTTTCTCATGCCTGCGAGGAAGAGCAGAGGGCAGAGGGTGGGAGGAAGGAAGGGGTGTGAGTCTGCTCCCTGAACGTGAGCAGACCTTCCAGAGGGTGGGAGGAAGGAAGGGGTGTGAGTCTGCTCCCTGGAACGTGAGCAGACCTTCCAGAGGGTGGGGAGGAAGGAAGGGGTGTGAGTCTGCTCCCTGGAACGTGAGCAGACCTTCCAGAGAACGGCACAAGCCCTGAAGACAGTGGCTCTCTTTGAAGCAGAGCTGGACGCCTATCTCCGCAGAACTCATCACCGCTGCAAGAAGCTAGAACCTTGATTAACGCGGTCATTTTAAACAGGCTGTCCAGCCACAAACAGATTCCCGGGGGTCCTGGCAGCCATCCCTCCCATTGTGAGTAAGAGCTCACATCCCCGCGACGTCTTATCGCTCTGCGCTAAGAAACACTCAAGTGCTAGTACACGGTACACCATGAATAAACCCAGAACTTTGTGCTAAGAACACAGACACAAAAGATCACGTGTTGATTCTCTTTCTGTGAGACAGAATAGGCCCTCAGCCACACGCCAGAGAACTGTGCGCTTTAAAACGGCGATTAGGAATCTGAGCAGCCCGTCCACGCAGCTGTGATTAATGAAAGGGCATTGTTACGAGTGAGCGTTTTCCTCACTTAGAAGCAGGTGCAGCACCAGAACCATGTGCTGTGCAGGTAACTCTTAACTTTGCCCTGGAAACTGAAGTTTCCACCCCTGGATGTTGAGAAGGCGGCTCCACGGGCATCTGGCAGGCTGCCATGCAGGGAGAAGTCTCGAAGAGTTGACGCAAAATAGAAAATAGAGTCTGGCGAGGCCAGCTAGGATGCGTCCGTGAGCTGAAGGAGGGAGTGTTGCAGGAAGAGGCGATGGTGGTGTACAGGGCGGCCACAATCCGATCCCAGGACTTGAACCACCAGAGAGCGGCAGGCAGAGCAACCGCCGTGCTGGCAGAGGGCTAGGAAGAGTTTCCAGACCTACCAGCCGGGACCCCAGGGCGCCCAGGACGCCCGGGCCACAGGGGGCGCGGCGGGGGGCTCTGCGACGGGCGTTGTGCTGAGCGGTGAGAGCGGCCTGGCCGAGCCGGGGGCTAGACGGGCTTTCCAGCTACACACCCGCACCTTCCAACCTCCATCGACGCATCCGTCCACCCGTCCGTCCCTCTGTCCGTCCACTGGTCCATCCATGCAAGCGTCCATCGCCTCTCCGCTCATCCGTGCACCCTTCCGTGAAGATTCTGCTCGGCACCAGCACATGGGCGTCGGTGCCGCCAGGCCACGCCGCCTGCCCTCGCCTCGCCCTCGGGCTCACCCCGTGGTCTCACCAGCCACCGTGCGCGGGGAAAGGGGACCACCCTGGCCATCCCTACTTCTCCACAACCCCGCACCCGGTGAGAGCCACGTGCGGGGCAAGCCCAGCGTGGAGCGAATGCAGCATGGAGCCCACACGCGTGTGTCCCTGTCATGGGGACTGTGTGTCCCCGGCACACATGTGTGTCCCTGTCATGGGGACTGCGTGCCCTCAGCACGCGTGTGTCCCTGTCACATGGACTGTGTGTCCCAGCACGCGTGTGTCCCTGTCACGTGGACTGCGTGTCCCCAGCACACGTGTGTCCCCATCATGTGGACTGCGTGTCCCCAGCACGCGTGTGTCCCTGTCATGTGGACTGCGTGTCCCCGGCACACATGTGTGTCCCCGTCATGGGGACTGCATGTCCCCAGCACGCGTGTGTCCCCGTCACGTGGACTGCGTGTCCCCGGCACGCGTGTGTCCCTGTCATGTGGACTGCGTGTCCTCAGCACACGTGTGTCCCTGTCATGGGGACTGCGTGCCCTCAGCACGCGTGTGTCCCTGTCACATGGACTGCGTGTCCCCGGCACGCGTGGTGTCCCCGTCATGTGGAGTGCATGTCCCCAGCACGCGTGTGTCCCCGTCATGTGGACTGCGTGTCCCCGGCACGCGTGTGTCCCTGTCACGTGGACTGCGTGTCCTCAGCACGCGTGTGTCCCTGTCATGTGGACTGCGTGTCCTCAGCACGCATGTGTCCCTGTCATGGGGACTGCGTGCCCTCAGCACGCGTGTGTCCTGTCACATGGACTGCGTGTCCCCGGCACGCGTGTGTCCCTGTCATGTGGACTGCATGTCCCCAGCATGCGTGTGTCCCCGTCACGTGGACTGCGTGTCCTCAGCACGCGTGTGTCCCTGTCATGTGGACTGCGTGTCCCCGGCACGCGTGTGTCCCTGTCACGTGGACTGCGTGTCCTCAGCACGCGTGTGTCCCTGTCATGTGGACTGCGTGTCCTCAGCACACGTGTGTCCCTGTCATGGGGACTGCGTGCCCTCAGCACGCGTGTGTCCCTGTCACATGGACTGCGTGTCCCCGGCACGCGTGTGTCCCCGTCATGTGGACTGCATGTCCCCAGCACGCGTGTGTCCCCGTCATGTGGACTGCGTGTCCCCGGCACGCGTGTGTCCCCGTCACGTGGACTGCGTGTCCTCAGCACGCGTGTGTCCCCGTCATGTGGACTGCGTGTCCCCGGCACGCGTGTGTCCCCGTCATGTGGACTGCGTGTCCTCAGCACGCGTGTGTCCCCGTCATGTGGACTGCGTGTCCCCGGCACGCGTGTGTCCTGTCACGTGGACTGCGTGTCCTCAGCACGCGTGTGTCCCTGTCATGTGGACTGCGTGTCCCCAGCACATGTGCACACGGGCTCACTCATGCACACACACACACACACACACACACACACAGCATCTGAAGCCAGCCTGCAGGCCTGTACTGAGGCGGGCCCGGGCGGTGAGCATGTCTATGCCCCGTCCCGGGAACTCTCTTTCTGCCCCGCCCCAGGCCTGGAACGGGGGCTGGCTTCCCCGGTGGGGCCGTAGGAGGGAAGGCCAGGGCGGGCTCCCAGAGCTTGAGGAAGCAGACCTGGAGGGCGGGGCCAGGGCAGAACCCTCAGTCCTCACGCCCTTGGTCCATTCTGAGTCAGCACCTCTGGTCCCCGAGAGGAAGCCACCACAAAGTTCTCAACGGGGAGCAAGCGGTGCGGGGCGGGAGGGCCGGCGTGGGGTCAGCGAGGCCAAGGCGATGACAAGGCAGACGCTCCGGCTCCTGCAGTCGTCTGGGGAGGTGAGGCTGTCTCTGGCCGTCCTGCAGAGCAGGCTGAGGGGGTCAGAGCACCCCTTCCTCGGGTCCAGAAAGACCGCATGTGCTCCCCACTGCTCCCCTGCCTTCTCAGTGCTGTTGGACCCTGAAGACACCTGCCCCCAGCAGGGCCCCCTCCGAACCCGTGGCCAAGCTTCGCAAAGGCCCCTGGTCCTGGAGCTCTGCCTAGGACTCTGCCTGACACGGGAGAGGGAGGTCCACGTCCCGGCAGAGGTGAGGTCCTGCCCACCCCACCCCACTCCACGCCACCCGGGCCAGGTAGGATTTCTCCAGAAAAAGAAGAAAGAACATGCAAAAGTGCGGGCAGGAACAGCCCACACGCCCCTCCGTGAGCAGGAGCCTCCGAGCCATTGCCAGGTCACAACACCGGGTGACTGCTGGTGAAATGAATGCACACTCCAGTGGGGGGGGGGCAGGCAAGCCTGCCTGCAGCTGCATGCTGGGAAGGACAGTGCCAGGCCTGGGGCGGGGTGGGGGGAGGAGGGCGGGGAGGGAAACGGGGAGGGCGGGAAGGCAGGGGGAAAATGAGGGAGGAGGTAACCAGTTGGATAAGAAACGTACTCACTGCCTCACGTATGAAAACCAAACCCTCTGTACAGCGCCTTGGCAATAAAGATAGATATATATATAATTTTAAAGAGTGGGAGAAAGAAGAGGTGCTTAGGTGGAGAAGGTCACACCCTCCTTCACCTGCAGGAGCCAATCAGAGCCTCCCTCATCTGCAGTAGCCAATCAGAGCCTCCTTCACCTGCAGTAGCCAATCAGAGCCTCCCTCACCTACAGGAGCCAATCAGAGGCACTCCTTCACCTGCAGTAGCCAATCAGAGCCTCCCTCACCTGCAGGAGCCAATCAGAGCCTCCCTCACCTGCAGGAGCCAATCAGAGGCACTCCTTCACTGTCCCCTGGTCCCCCTCCCCTCCCCAGCACTGTCCCCTGCTCCCCCTCCCCCCCACCCAGCACTGTCCCCTGCCCCCCCTCCCCCCCACCCAGCACTGTCCCCTGCCCCCCCTCCCCCCCACCCAGCACTGTCCCCTGCCCCCCCTCCCCCCCACCAGCACTGTCCCCTGCCCCCCCTCCCCCTCACCCAGCACTGTCCCCTGCTCCCCCTCCCCCCACCCAGCACTGTCCCCTGCCCCCCCTCCCCCTGGGGTGACTTGGCCCCCACCAGGTGAGGCAGCGTCCCCTGAGCTGTTCTGCACCCCTCCCTCCGGTGACAACGATCCCACACCTTCTAGACAAGCCGCAGGCAGCCGACGGATTCCGCGGCCCGCGCGGGGCACCTCAGGACCCGGGCGCAGAGGGGGGGCTGGCACAATCTCCCGTCTCCCTTTTTAGACAGCTCTATTAATTCTGTGACACCTCGCGTTCGTTCATAAGATGGAAACCTAGGTTAAGGTATCAATTAAACTTTTTTTTCCCATTCTGGGTGGGGGTTGAACTCAGAGTCGTGAAGTCGCTCAGCCGGCTCTACCTCTCGAACCGCACTCCCAGCCCTGCTTTTCCCCCCGTCGTTTGCGAGATGGAGTCCAGTGAGTCTTCCTGCCCAGGAGGGTCCTCCACCGTGGTCTTCCAGATCTCAGCCTCCTCGCCAGGATTACAGCTGTGACCCGCTGGTGTCTGAGGTCCGACGGGAAGGAGGCGGGAAGAAGGCTGGGGTTGAACAAAACTAGCTAACGGGGCAGAGGACACTGCCCGTTTTCTCCGCCCCTCCGCCAGTTACATGTCACCTTTTCTCTTCAAAAGAATGGCTCGAGCTGGGTAGCAGTGACCCATGACTGTAACTCCAGCTGCTTAGGAGGCTGGGATCCGAGGACCGGGGTTCAAAGGCAGCCCAGGCAGGAAAGTCCTTGAAACTCTTGTCTCCAGTTGACCAGCAAAAAGCCTGAGGTAGAAGTGAAGTGAAAGCGGTAGAGAGCCAGCCCAGAGTGGAAACGCTGAGGGACAGTGCCCGACGCCAGTTCAAGCCCCAGCCTGGAAAAACAGACACGAAACCCCTAATGGCTCTCCGCTCTCTTTTTTCCATTTGGAAAGGCCTCGTGTTCTGTACACGAGAAAAAGGCCAATTTTAGATAGGCTGAAAGAACAGCATTTGGCCTCCAGCAAGGCCACCTGCCCACAAATAAGAACGTGGAGAGAACGTGTCGGGAATCCAACCCTCCCCACCGAGTTTCCACCATTAAGCTGTCCTGCCTGCCAGGCCCAAAGTGTCCTGCGTGGGGATGGGGTGGACAGGGGTGGGGTGGACGGGGAGTGGGGTGGACAGGGGTGGGGTGGACAGGGGTGAGGTGGACAGGGGTGGGGTGGACAGGGGTGGGGTGGACAGGGGTGAGGTGGACAGGGGTGAGGTGGACAGGGGTGGGGTGGACAGGGGTGGGTGGACAGGGGTGGGGTGGACAGGGGTAAGGTGGACAGGGGTGGGGTGGACAGGGGTGAGATGGACAGGGGGTGGGATGGACGGGGAGTGGGGTGGACAGGGGTGGGGTGGACGGGGGTGGGGTGGACGGGGGGTGAGGTGGACAGGGGTGAGGTGGATGGGGATGGGGTGGGACAGGGGTGAGGTGGACAGGGGTGGGGTGGACAGGGGTGAGGTGGAATGGGGGTGGGGTGGACAGCGGGGGATGGGAACACTTTAGGGACAGGAGGTAAGGAGGTCTTGAGGGAGGGGGAGGGGGACAGTAGGTGAGAGGAGACGGGAGCAGGTGGTGGAGATGGACCCTCCAGCAGGGCTGAGGTTAAGGACGCCATTCTACAGGAAAAAACGATGACTCCCCTCCTTCAACACTTTCCTGCTATTTTTATAGCGTCTCCCTGTCTCCTCTGGGCCTCGTTTCACAGGCTCTCTAGCAGGTTATCACACACTGGGTGGTTCCTGTCACATCCTGAGGACTGCACCCCAAACTCAGGTTATTGCCCTGCCAGGCTCCTGCCGAGCTCCTGCCAGGCTCCAAGGAGATGCCTGGGTTTTCGTCGTCCCACCTGATGCTGCCAGGATCCCTGTCCCCCCCACCTGGTGCTCTGAGGACCCCTGTCCCCCCCCTGGTGCTGCCAGGACCCCTGTCCCCCCCACCTGGTCCTCTGAGGACCCTTGTCCCCCACCTGGTGCTCTGAGGACTCCTGTCCCCCCCACCTGGTGCTCTGAGGACTCTGTCCTCCCCACCTGGTGCTCTGAGGACCCCTGTCCCCCCCACCTGGTGCTCTGAGGACCCCTGTCCCCCCCACCTGGTGCTGCCAGGACCCCTGTCCCCCCCACCTGGTGCTCTGAGGACCCCTGTCCCCCCCACCTGGTGCTGCCAGGACTCCTGTCCCCCCCACCTGGTGCTCTGAGGACCCCTGTCCCCCCCCCCTGGTGCTGCCAGGACCCCTGTCCCCCCCCACCTGGTCCTCTGAGGACCCCTGTCCCCCCCAACCTGGTGCTCTGAGGACCCCTGTCCCCCCACCTGGTGCTCTGAGGACTCCTGTCCCCCCCACCTGGTGCTCTGAGGACTCCTGTCCTCCCCACCTGGTGCTCTGAGGACCCCTGTCCCCCCCACCTGGTGCTCTGAGGACTCCTGTCCCCCCTACCTGGTGCTCTAGGACCCCTGTCCCCCCCACCTGGTGCTCTGAGGACTCCTGTCCCCCCCACCTGGTGCTCTGAGGACCCCTGTCCCCCCCACCTGGTGCTCTGAGGACTCCTGTCCCCCCCACCTGGTGCTCTGAGGACCCCTGTCCCCCCCACCTGGTGCTGCCAGGACCCCTGTCCCCCCCACCTGGTGCTGCCAGGACCCCTGTCCCCCCCACCTGGTGCTCTGAGGACCCCTGCCCCCCCCACCTGGTGCTGCCAGGACCCCTGTCCCCCCCACCTGGTGCTCTGAGGACCCCTGTCCCCCCCACCTGGTGCTCTGAGGACCCCTGTCCCCCCCCAACCTGGTGCTCTGAGGACTCCTGTCCCCCCCCACCTGGTGCTGCCAGGACCCCTGTCCCCCCCACCTGGTCCTCTGAGGACCCCTGTCCCCCCCACTTGGTGCTCTGAGGACCCCTGTCCCCCCCACCTGGTGCTGCCAGGACCCCCCTGCTCCCCCTCCCCTGGGCTTGGTTCTGCTCTGAGGTCTGACTGTGTGTTCCTCTCGACTCCGCAGGTGGAACTCCAGCCCCCGGTGGGATGGCGTTGGGCAGGGGGGCCGGAGCTGAGGGTGACTCCGGGAGGGGTGCTGGCCCAGGGCGTGAGGCCCGGGCTTTGATCCACAGCACTGCAAGCAAAGAAGGAAAGGGGTGTGGGCTCCAGACTCCACCCGCACGCTGGGCTGGGTACCCTACAGAGGAGACCCAGGGGCCTGGGAGGAGCCGGGCGGGGGTGGGGGGGTCTCTGCCCCTCGGCACGCGGGGCCTGGGAGGAGCCGGGCGGGGGTGGGGGGGTCTCTGCCCCTCGGCACGCGGGGCCTGGGAGGAGCCGGGCGGGGGTGGGGGGGTCTCTGCCCCTCGGCACGCGGGGCCTGGGAGGAGCCGGGCGGGGGTGGGGGGGGTCTCTGCCCCTCGGCACGCGGGGCCTGGGAGGAGCCGGGCGGGGTCAGACACCGCCCACACCGCCAGTGTCGTGAGCAGCAACGGTTCTTCTTCCTACCTTGCCCGGCCTGGGGTTTTTGTCACTGCACCCTAAGTGGATCCCCAGCCTCTCCCCGTGTGTCCCCGAATCGCTCCCTGAGGACACCTGCCGTAGGCTCAGAGTTCTGCCCAAGTCCTGTCTGAGGTCACCTCGACTCACATCTGCAAGCACCCCATTCCCGGGGAAGGTCGCATCAGCAGACGCCGAGAGTTCGGACGTCAACCCCAGTGGACGCCCAGTCCTTGGGGCAGGAGGTCATGATCAGGACTCGGCTCAAGGCCAGCCGGGGCAGAACACTGAAGAAACCCGCCTCAACCACTGGCCAGGGGCAGGGGCATGCACCCGCCATCCAAACTCCGTAGGGCGATCACGGTTTTAGGCCAGCCCAGGCAAACAGTGTTTGCGAGACTCCATCTCAACGGACACAGCTGGGTATAGTGGTCGGTTGGCGTCCGTCATGCCAGCTATTTGGGAAACACAAGCAGGGCATCCTAGACCAGATCCAGTGGGGTTAAGCTATAGGATCTCCATCTCAAACACAACCAGAGCAAAGAGCTGGAGGCCTGGCTCATGCGGTCGAGTGTCTGTCTAGCAGGCCAAGTCCCCGAGTTCAAACTCCACTACCACCCCCAAAAAGGATTGGAGGTAGGGGGTCATCACTCATAACACTGGGCAACAGAAAGTCACAGCCAGCTGGACCCTTTCCCCTGGGATTGCACACCCGTGGCCTTCCCCCTGGGATTGCACACCCGTGGCCTTCCCCCTGGGATTGCACACCCGTGGCCTTCCCCCTGGGATTGCACACCCGTGGCCTTCCCCCTGGGATTGCACACCCGTGGCCTTCCCCCTGGGCTTGCACACCCCTGGCCTTTCCCCCGGGCTTGGAGACTCACAGCCCACGTTGTCCCAGGCCACCTGGGCTCTCCAGACTCTGCTCAGCACTGCTCTGAGCAGCACGGACACACAGGAATCCGATCGCCGGGTCTCCGGAGGCTCCTCTCGCGATCTCTTGGCACCGCGGTGCTGCGTGGGTCCGGCAGGGTCTGAGCCAGCACACAGGAGCTGGGACGGACCTGCACCAGCCGTGGGGTTTCCTGGGTGTATAGCAGCCGTACCAGACGCAGGAAGCCATCAGGGCAGGATCTTCTCGAAGGACACATGCAGAATCGGGCCCCTCTCTTCCCTCCCCCCGCCCCCCGTAGTCCTGGGGTGCTAGCCCTCCTCCCACCCGGTGCTGGACTTCTGAGATCCCACCCACTGGCGTGCAGTGGACCTCAAGAGGGGCCATCACATAGCATTTGGCAAACAGTAATGTAGCTTTGTCCCTCTATAGACAGACAGCAGCTGAAACTTTGTATCAAAAAGTACGCATGGGGGCTGGGAATATGGCCTAGTGGCAAGAGTGTTTGCCTCCTATACATGAAGCCCTGGGTTCGATTCCCCAGCACCACATATGCAGAAAACGGCCAGAAGGGGCGCTGTGGCTCAAGTGGCAGAGTGCTAGCCTTGAGCAAGAAGAAGCCAGGGACAGTGCTCAGGCCCTGAGTCCAAGCCCAGGACTGGCAAAAAAAAAAAAAAAACGGAAAAAAAAAGTATGTAGGGGCCAGGTCTTGGTGGTTCACACCTGTAATTCTAGGTACACAGGAGGCTGAGCGCTGAGGATCACAGTTCAAAGCCGGCCCTGGCAGGAAAGTCCCTGAGACTCATCTCTAATTAACTACCAGAAGTGGGACTGCAGCTCAAAGTGATAGAGCCTAACCTTGAGCAAAAGAGCTCCAGGACAGAGCCCAGGCCCTGAGTTCAAGCCCCATGACCAAAAAATAAAAAGAAGAAGAAGAAAAAGAAGAAAGGAAGGAAGGAAGGAAGGAAGGAAGGAAGGAAGGAAGGAAGGAAGGAAGGAAGGAAAGAAGGAAGGACGAATACTTTGTTTCTACCAAATCTTTAGTAACTTAGTAGGAAAATATTGCCTCAGGAGGTGGTCATTCCGCTGCCTTAGACAGCAATTGATCAATTAGCAGTACATTCGCAGGCAAAAGTGAATAGAAAAAAATATATTTTCAGATATTTGAGGTCTTCCTAGGTACTGTTTAAACTCATGTAAGAATATGTTAATATTTATTGATACAATTAACCTACCATTAAATTGTCTTTTTAAAGTGTACAAAACCAAGCCAGGTGGCTCTCAACAGGTGGAGATGAGGAGGCAATTCAAGGCCCCCAAGCCCTGTCTCAAGCAATAAACCAGGCATCGTGGTCTATGCCTGAGGTCCCAGCAAGGCAGGAAACAGGGCGGCGGGATTGTGGTCTGAGGCTGCCTAAAACTCAAGTCCCTGAGTGTTAAGATAGAACTAAGGCAAAATGGCTACGGTTGTGGCTCAGGTGGTAGAGAGCCTGCCTACCAGAGCTCAGACTCCAACGCCGCCGAGAAACGAGCCTGTTTGGGAAGTTCAGTGGTCACCGGCGACAGCCGCCTGGGTTGCTTCACGGAAACCCGAAGGCCGTTTTCGCTAAAGCCCTGACGTCCTCGGAGCCCGCAGGCACCGGGTGGCGGCGGACGGGGGGAGGGGGGGAGGGTGCGGCTTCCTGTCTCCGTTCTGCGTCTGTCGCCCTTGGACAGGTCCACTCCGCCCCAAGCCCTTCAGGCGGCCCTACCCCTGCGCCAGACTCTCTTTGGCTCTGCCCTCGCACATGATGGGCACTGGAGAGATGTTTTGTATGAAACGTCAACCCAGGGTGAACTGACCTGCTGCCTGTTATGTGCCGTACGTGTTTCTTTTTTCTTTCTTTTTTTTTGCCAGTCCTGGAGCTTGAACTCAGGGCCTAAGCCCTGTCCCTGGCTTCTTTTTGCTCAAGGCTAGCACTCTGCCACTTGAGCCACAGCGCCACTTCCGGCTTTTTCTGTGTATGTGGTGCTGAGCAATCGAACCCAGGGCTTCGTGCGTGCTAGGCAAGCGCTCTACCTCTAGGCCACCTTCCCAGCCCTGGTATGTGTTTCATTCTCTCCATCCTGTGCTTTCTGGGAGCCCATCACCCACAATCCCTCAGCCTTGTCATAAAGCCCAGGCCACACCGTGACGCCAGGTGCTGATGAAGAACTTAGCAGGTCCCGGTGGCGTCACCGAGAGCCTCAAGGCCAGACTCTTGCTCACGACAAGGATGTCTTTGAAACCATGCTCACAAGGGATGGACAGCTACCGAACAGAAGCCCACCCCAGGAACGCACCAGAAGCCGCTGCTCCCCCACGCCCCGCCAGCAGCCTCGTCCCCCGCCCAGCCACCCGCCCCCACCCCCCCCCCCGGTAACCTTGGGCCGTCCTTGGCCAGCTTGGGCTCAAGTCCCAAGGCGGTCCTGTTTGCCTGATCTCCTCTCGGCTGTTTCCATGCCTTCCAGCCGCGGGTGCCATCTGGAACTGGGAGCCATCCTCACCCGACAACAGACCGACAAGGACTTAGACCTTGAGCCACCTCCAGAACGGCGAGGAATAAACGTCTGCCGCTTATCCATCACCCAGCCATGGGCATTTTGTTATGGAGGTGCAGACCGACTAAGACAGGACCCTGACGATGCCTAGCAGCCTGGGGGGGGGGGGGACCATGGGCGGGTAGCGAGCCCCTCGCTTCACTCTGCCGGGGGTCAGGTCTCCAGAGAGGAGGCTGGGAAGGAGAGGGGCACGGGAGGACCCATCTTCAACCGAGCTCACCTCCTTCAGAGAAGGCCAGGAGATGCCAGATGCAGCCTCTTCCGTCACGCTATTTAGGGAGGCTCCACGCAGCTGAACACAGCCCTGGCTCCGCTCCAGGCCCTCGGGGGCCCCGTGTCAGCGTGCTCTCCGCGTCGCAGACTAGGACCAGCTTCCGCTTCTCTCTCCCTGAACCAGTGTCTCTCCGTGCTGCCCTTGCAACCCTGGTCCCATCACCTTTGGGAAGCCAGGGTCGTCCTCCCGCTCACAGACCACAGCTGTCACGCCACCGTCTGGGCGTTCCCATGGCTTGGCGCGGCCCCATTCGACCAGGTCTACCTTGCAGGCTCGCCACGGAGAGCTCCCAGCCGGCCCCGGCCAGCCCTGCAGCCGCGTCCCCGGGAGAACAAAGCACCTCTCCATCAAGCACCCAGGACCAGCGGGGCCACTGGTGGATCTCGGCTCTTTCTTTTCCTTCAAAGTGAAAAAAGTGACGATGGCAAAGCTCGTCACTTGGTCATTTTATTTTTTTTCATGTCTTTATTGTCAGAGCAATGGACAGAGGGGTTACAGTCTCATACGTAAGGCAGTGAGTACATTTCTTCTCCAACTTGTTACCTCCTCCCTCGTTTCCCCCTTCCCGCTCCCCATTCCCCTCCCCCCATGAGTTGTGCACTTGGTTTACACCATATAGTTTTCTAAGTATTGTTGTTGCATCCGTTTGTCTTTTTATCCTTTGTCTCTCAATTTTGGTGTTCCCTTTCCTTTCCCTAGTTCCAATACTGCCGGGCTAGCTTCACCTCCCCTGGGTCCGGGGATGCTAAGATTATTCTCTCTTAAGTGTGCTCCCCTTTTCACCCTCTCCCCTGGGCGCCTGACCTGTGGGCACCCAGAGTGGAGTGACAGGGACACAGGTAAAGTGCACGTGGCTGAACGAGACTCCTCAGGCCCTTCAAGAAAGACACTCACAGACGCACGGGCGTCTCGGAGAAGACCTCAAGGGCATTCTGTTTATTCAAATGAGGAGCCAACAGATGTACCCCAAAGGCGGGCACAGGAGAGGAGCCCCTGATTGGCCACAAGGGCTGTCCCTCAAGTGATGTCAGGGGACCCAGTCCCCCAAGGGTTGGGTTCTGGGGTCCCCAGCCATCAGACATGTGCTCCACCCCAGGGGCAGGGGCTGCCTTGCTCCTCTTCCGGTTGAAGCCAGAAGGTGGGAGGGACTACCTTCCGCAGCCCCAGGGCTGGGGGAAGGGCAGCGTCTCTAAGGGAGCCCTAGTTGCCCTTCCCCCCTTAAGGCCAAGCTAAATCCCCAACACAATACACATATATACAATATCCAGGGTACTAAAATCAGTTACAGTGATATCAGAGGTAAAACCACGGGAAAAAAAGACAAAAGAAAAAGGGCATAATTTCCCATGGTATGTTGGAAATAACAACAATGATAGACCACTTGTTTCCGTAACTTCAAGTTCATTTCACTTAGCATCATCTTATGTGTTCATCAGGGCATAGCTATTGGGCTCTTGTGATCTTCTGCTGTGACTAACCTAAACATGTACTAAGTATTCCCTAAGAGGGAAAGAGAGTCCATGTTTCTTTGGGTCTGGCTCACTTCACTTAGTATGATTTTTTTCCAAGTCCTTCCATTTCCTTACAAATGGGGCAATGTCATTCTTTCTGATAGAGGCATAAAATTCCATTGTGTATATGTACCACATTTTCCTGATCCACTCTTCTACTGAGGGGCATCTGGGTTGGTTCCATATTTTAGCAATGACAGATTGTGCTATGATGAACATTGTTGTGCTGGTGGCATTACTGTGATTTTGTTTGTGGTCTTTTGGATAGATGCCCAAAAGTGGGGCTGCCAGGTCATAAGGGAGCTCTATGTTTAGCCTTCTGAGGAATCTCCATACCGCTTGCCAGAGTGGCTGAACCAGTTTACACTCCCACCAACAATAAAGTAGGGTTCCCTTTTGGCCACATCCCCTCCAACAATTGTTATTGTTAGTTTTCTTGATATATGACATTCTTACTGGGGAGAGGTGGAATCTCAGTGTTGTTTTGACTTGCATTTCTTTTATGGCCAGTGATGTAGAGCACTTCTTCATGTGTCTCTTGGCCATTCTCATTTCCTCTTCAGAAGTCTCTTTTTAGGTCTTTAGCCCACTTGTTGAAGGGGCTGTTGGTTCTTTGAGGATTTGTTTTGGAGGAATTTATTTTTTCTTTTAGTTCTGCATATATCTTAGATATGAGGCCTTTGTCCGTTGTATGGCCGGTAAAGATCTTCTCCCAATCTGTGGGCTTTCTACTTATCTTGCGTGCTCTGTCCTTTGCCGTGCAGAAGCTCTGCAGTTTGATGCAGTCCCATTTGTCCAACCTTGCTTGGATTTGTTGTGTTTCTGAGCCTTTATTAAGGAAGTTTCGTCCTGTGCCGAGGAGCCCAAGTGTGTCTCCTGTTCCTTCGTGTACTGTTTTCAGGGAATGTGATTTGACCTCGAGGTCTCTGTGGATTGCAGGCAGCCTGGGGTGCAGCCCGGGGTATGGCCCCGGCCAGCGTGGCTCCTTGCTCACATGCAAAGGGCCCGTTGAAAGGGAGCAATTATGTTTCCAGATCACTCGGGCTGCTTCCTCTCCTCGCAAAGGCAAGAAGTCCACACACGATGCCCAAGAGGAGTGCTGGGGGGGAGGGCCCTCCGTGGGGGAGGGCTGGGGGGGAGGGCCCGCCGTGGGGGAGGGCTGGGGGGGAGGGCCCGCCGTGGGGGAGGGCTGGGGGGAGGGCCCGCCGCGGGGGAGCGCCGGGGCGTTGGCGCTCAGCTTCGAGGCCACACTTGCACAGAGACCTGGGAACCCACTTCTCAGCCTATCACGACCTCCTGTCGGTCAAAGCAGTTAGGAGATTGTCGTCCTCCTGCTGGGACTTCCAGGGAAAGTTCCGGCTCCCAGGATGGGCTGCACAGGGCTCCTGGCTTCCGTGATGGTCTCTGTGATTTGTTCTGACTTTATGGCAGCTTTCTCTTCAGGCTGGCTTCCTCCAATGCAAAATCAGCCCCCCAGTCTCCACCACACGCCATCGACGGTAGCACTCCAACCAAAGGACATCGGCTTCAGGTCGGGGTCTTGGGGCGCTGAAAATGTGGCCTGTCTACTTGGAGAGGAAAGTAAGACACACCTGAGCTTTAGAGGAATTAGAACCTTTCCTGTCAAACCGGTGGTTGGGCAGGAGCCTCACCATTGAAGGGTAGCTGCCCTCTTACCAAACGCCATTTTAACTAGGTGACATTCTGTTCTAAGAATGGAAGCGTGGCTCAAGTGGCAGAGCACCAGCGTGGAATCATCTTTCTGACAAGTTTTGGCCAGGTGTCCTGGTTGTGGTGATTTCTCAGCTATACTTGTAACCCCTTTCAAGCCAGCCCGTCACCCACAGCTGTCAGCCTACGTTCTGACCCATCGGAATGAGGGGCAGTAGCAACCGCTTGGGGGTAAACCTGGGTGGACGGCCTGCCTACTGGCCGGGCAGCAGGCCCCGCTGCAGGAGGACACTGTGCCTTTCAGAGTTGCTGGGGTCAGGGCCACCACACACGCGCTACAGGAACCGGATGATGCCGGAAACTTCTGGAACTTCTGTATGCTTAGGGCACCAGCACACACCAACATGCTCATGGTTGGACACATTTGTTTCAAATTACCCCGGTTTAAAAAAAAAAAAACAAAACAAGTGGGGGCTGTGGCCTGCTAATCGTGGCTGACTACTGAGATCGCCGAGGTTAATACAGTCGTTCTGGAAAAAGCGAACTTGGGTAGGGTGGGGATGGTTCCCGGGAGCCGCCCGCGTGCCGCCATGGCCCCCGGCCGTCCGCAGACAGGCCCCGTCATCGCCCGCCACCGCCTCTCCCCGCCCGCCACGTGCGGACGCTCTGCGTCTTGTTAACGTCCCGCCCCGTGTGGATTCCATCCTGCGGAGCCCCCGGTGAAGACAAGCCGCGTGTCTGCTCTGTGTCGAGCGCTGCCTCCTCACGGACGCGGGCTCCCTCCGCGCCCAGCCTCCCCCGTGGCCGCTCCTCGCGGCCCGGTCACCTCAAGGGCTGGCGCCCAGCAAGCCCGCACCCCGGCACGGGGAGCCAGAGGCCCGAGCCGCCCCGGCGGGCCGCCCTCCCTGTGGTCTCCGGAGAGCGTGGCGGTTACCTTCGCCGGCCCTCATCGCTGATGAAAGGCTCCGCGCGGGGAATTAGCGATCAGGCACGCTCCGCTCTGCAGGAGAGTCTCTTTTATCTCCCGGGAGTTTCCTCCTTTTTAGGGGCCTTTTAGGAGGGGCACGGACTTGCCCGAGAGCCTGGGTTCCAGATGGTTCTGGCCACGCGGACAGCCCCCGTGGGAGGCGCGGGCAGGAGCTTCCCAGGGCCTGACGCGCGTCAGGAGCACCACGGACGGGGGGCCAGGGCTCCCCACGCCCTCCAGGAGCAAGTCTGCCGACAAGAAAGGCGTGCCACCAAGATGAGACCCTGGGGACGCGGGTCCCGCGGGGCGAGGCGGTGACCGGCGGGGCCCGTCTGCTGGGGGGGGGGGCGTGCCCAGGCCCGTCTGCTGGGGGGGGGGGTGCCCAGGCCCGTCTGCTGGGTGGGGGGGGCGGTGTGCCCAGCTCCCGGCGGCTCGCGGGTGAGAGGAGCCCAAAGGCATCAGGAGTGAGCACGCCCCGCCCGGCTGCTGAGGGGCCGCTGCGGGGCTCTCTGTGCCTTCGCCACCGTCCCATCTGGTGCTGTAAGTGGGCGGCACCGCCGTCCGACCGGCTGGCCGCGGTCTGTGTGTCCCCACGCAGCGCGTCTCCAGTGCAGACCCTCCTCCTGGCCTTCACTCCTCCTGAAGCGACACCAAGAGCTGCGAGTGGCCAGGCGGCGCCGGCGGCCCGGACTGTAACCCGAGCGCAAGCCCCTGAGACTCCTCCGGGGAACTCGAACACGCGGGTGGAGTCGGGCTCCAGTCGCAGGACAAACGTTACGACCGAGCTGTGCTTCATTTTTGGTTCTGTTTCCTGACAGATCAAAGGGCTTCCTGGTGGAGATCACTCGGGTGTCCGCGTCACTCACGTGCCCACACGCTGTTGCCCGCTGTTGCCCGGGGGTCTGAGTCACACACCAGGCCCCTCCCAGTCCCTGGAGTTAGGCAGGAGACTGAGGGAAGGCTGGGCCAGGAGGGGCCTCCAGCCCTGGGTGCAGCCCCACTGGCTGCATGATGAGGTTCTGGGGCCCCCATGAGGGAAGCAGTGCCCCCCAACCGGCCACAGTCAGAACGGGGTCCTCAGCAGGACGGGAGCCCGACGTCAGCAGCACCCAGCGCGGTGGACAGGGCCGCGGCGTCGGTGGGCGGGCCGAGGGTGGACAGGGCACGGCGGCGGTGGGCGGGCTGAGGGTGGACAGGGCCACGGCGTCGGTGGGTGGGCCGAGGGTCATCAGGGCCGTGGCGTTGGTGGGCGGGCTGAGGGTGGACAGGGCCGCGGCGTGGTGGGCGCGCTGAGGGTCATCAGAGCTCACCGAGGCTTCATCGAGGCTCGCCAGTCCCCAAGTGGAGTCTTCCAAAGGCTGTGCGGGCTGCTGGGAGCGGGTGCGGCCCCCGGGGCCTCGCGGAGCGGCGGGTGCGGCCCCCGGGGCCTCGCGGAGCGGCGGGTGCGGCCCCCGGGGCCTCGCGGAGCGGTGGGTGCGGCCCCCGGGGCCTTGCGGAGCGGCGGGTGCAGCCAGAGCGGGGCCTCGCGGAGCGGCGGGTGCGGCCCCCGGGGCCTCGCGGAGCGGCGGGTGTGGCCCCCGGGGCCTCCGGAGCGGCGTGTGCGGCCCCCGGGGCCTCCGGGGCTGTGGCTTCGGGGCTCCTCGCAGGGGTGCTGCCCAGACAGCGGCCGCTGTCAATCAGGGTCAAGTCGGCACAGCCCCCGGATTGGAAGCTGCTGTGGCCGTGTGAGCCAGGTCACCTGCCGGGCCACGATGGCAAACACACAGTCAGCAGTGGCCCCAGGACCCACCCCAGACCCCCCAGCTGCTCCACTGGTGTCACATGACACCGTGACCCATGACCTGCCCCTTCATCCCTCGGGAAGCCCATGCCCCCTCCGTGAGGAGCGGCACCTGCCGCGGTGTCTCGCGGAGCCGGGCCCGGTCAGGGCGTGCGGGCACGCTGGTCACCGAGCTCTGCAGGCGGTGGAGCGCCCTCCCCAGGCTCATGGAGTGGCGTGTGCAAACCTCGGATGGAGGGATGGTGGCGGGATCGGAGGGCTGTGACGCCTTGTGCCGTGCCCAGAGGAGCCTGAGGACAGCAAGGCCCTCATCCCAGCCACCACGGCGGGTGCCGGGAGGCTGGAACCTTCCACGCTGGAGGTGTGCGGGGGCCACGCGGAGTGGGAGGCCAGGCGGGTGGGAAGACGCGGAGGCCATGCAAGAATCCGAATCGGGCGGGCCTGGGATCGCCGGTCGGACCCTCCTGGGCCGCAGTCCGCCCTGCTGGAGCCCCGCCCCCCGCCACGGCCCCGCCCCAGGGTGGAGCCTCGAGCAGAGCCCCGCCCCCCGCCACGGCCCCGCCCCGGGGTGGAGCCTCGAGCAGAGCCCCGCCCCCCACGGCCCCGCCCCAGGGTGGAGGCCAGGAGCAGAGCCCCGCCCCCACGGCCCCGCCCCAGGGTGGAGGCCAGGAGCAGAGCCCTGCCCCCCGCCACGGCCCCGCCCCAGGGTGGAGCCTCGAGCAGAGCCCCGCCCCCCACGGCCCTGCCCCAGGGTGGAGCCTCGAGCAGAGCCCCGCCCCCACAGCCCCGCCCCAGGGTGGAGCCTCGAGCAGAGCCCCGCCCCCACGGCCCCGCCCCAGGGTGGAGCCTCGAGCAGAGCCCCGCCCCCCACGGCCCCGCCCACCCACCAGCTCTTCCTCCCAGGCCGGGGCAGGACCAACTGGAGAACTGGGAGCTCGCGGAGCAGGTCCCAGTGCTAAGCCCCTACCTCCACCGTGGATCACCTCCACCCCTGGACCCCCGGGGCCCCACACAGAGCCCCGAGTGGAGCCCGGGGCGCCCGAGGCCGTCTCCACACTGCCCACGCCGGCGGGCAGGCGCAAGTCTAGCCATCTACGCTGGGCAGGATAAGCTGTGCAGAAATGCAGGGCCCTGGGCCTCCACCCCCCCACCGTGGTCCCCAGACCGCGTCTAGTTGTCTTATGCTCTCCACCTGGGGACCCCAAACACCACAGCGACAGGCAAAGACAGGTCCCCAGGGCCCCCGACATCCCCATCGTCCAGCCTCCGCCTCGGGGATCAGGACTGAGTCCGCTTGGCAGCCTCGCGGGTGGGGTTCCATGGGTGTCCCTCATGCCGTGGCTAGCCGGGGCACGTCCTGGGGCATCTGTCACAGCCGGCAGCCCCCAAGAGGCGGTCTGCTGCAAACAGAGGGCAGAGGGGCGGCCCTTCCTCCGCCCCAGGCCCCGTGGAGAGGGCCGGCTTTGAGGAAGGGCAGCAGGAAGCCCCTGGGGTGCCTGTCCAGCGCTCTGGGGGGGGTCACCACACTCTGGCTGCAGGAGGGACGTGGAGGGGGTGCTGCTCTAGCTAGAGAAGAAACACAGGGTGCAGGGCCCTGGAGAAGAAGCTAAGGGAGAGCACCTAGGTCTTGAGTTCAAGTCAAGAAGGGGAGGAGGGAAGGAGGGAAGGAAGGAAGAAATAAGAAAGGGAGGGAGGGAGGAATGCAGGCTCGTTCCTACGTCCAGCCAGGCGTACCCCACATCAGCCCGAGGTGAGGCAGAGCCTCGGGGCCACCGGCCATCGGCTCCCAGAACCCCCCTGGCCTCACTTCTGCGTCCCTCAAATTCGGGTTCCGTTTGCCCTGGCACCACACAAGCAGGATGGAGACGGCCGTCTACGAGGTCGCCCCAGACCCACTCTGCTCTGCTTCCACCTGGGACCCCCCAGCCCCCACAGCCGCGAGGACAAAGCGTCCCTTGCTCTCAGCCCCGCAGCCACCCGTGGTTGGTGACAGGAGCCTGCAGGGGCCGACAGCGGGGCCGAGGCCCGTCCGGGGGGCGGTCTCCACAGCCACCAGCAGGCAGGCGCCGAGGGCTGCGGCCCAGGTCAGGCGCAGGGCCCCTGCCCCTCATGGCGCCCAGCCTGGGCCTCGGCTCACCTGGCCCCGCACGGGGCGCCCAGCGCCCAGCGGAACCCACCGGAACCCACCGGAAGACGAGCCTAGATCTTCCCCCACCTCCCCGTTCGGCACAGAGCCGCCCCTCCCCCCCGCCCCGCCCGGGCCGCCCAGGGTCAGCTCAGCACCAGCCTCCGGGGGCCCAGGCCACACACGCCCAGGACCTGGGGCGAGGACCTGCCCCGGGCCGGGAGCCCCGCGCACGCCCGGGACACGGGCTGTGAGCTCAGGGCAGCCCCTGCCCGAGGTCGGGGCCGGGAGCTCCCAGCCGGACGGCCCTGGCTCGCTGACTCACCCCCTGCCCCGCGGGGCGCGGAGGCGGCCAGCGTTGCATTTGCTCCCGTCAGGACGGAGACGTAAACAACGCTGTTCTCCGTTCTGAGGCGAGCTTCACGGGCCCTGGGCCCCGGGCAGGGAAGGAGCAGCCTTCCCGGGCGGCCAGCTCCGCCGCGCCCGACCTCTCCCTTGGAGACCCAGCTCAGGGTGGGGGGCTGGGGTGAGGGAAGGGTCCTAGGAGAGCTTTCTAGAGCTTTCCAGAACTTTCCGCCAGAGAAGGGTGGGCGATGCCCATGGAAACTCCAGTGAGGAAGGATAGACTCTCCTGGGCTCCGGCCCAGGCCTCCCCCAGCCTCCCCCCTGCAGTTCCTCCAGGCTCTGGCTTTGCCTAAATCTCTGCATCCCCAGGAAGGGCCAGCTGTGTCGGAGGAGGAAGGAAGCCAGGGGGGCCTCGGGGCGGAGCAGGCGGGCCACAAGAGGGGCATTGTCCACACGCCCCGCCCCCCAGGAGCACCCAGGACGGGAGCCGCCGGCCGGGCCTCGGCGCTGGAAGCTCCCAAAATAGCCAGGGTGCGGCCGTGGCCTCGGCGGCGGCGCTGACTTCAGCCCGCAAGCATCCCGGGAAGCCCAGCTGTCCGGCCGCACCTGCTCCTCGTGGGGCTGGGGCAGAGCTCTGCCCACCGGGGGGAGGGGGGGCGGGACCAGCCTGGGCCACCCACGTGCAGGGCACGGAGCGCCGGGCTCTGCCTCCCGCCCTTGACCTTCCTTGACCTTGTGACGGCTGGGGCTGGGCCACTTTGTGAGTGAGGCGGGCAGGCTGGGGTTGTCCCCCGTGGGGGTACCCTGGGATTGTTCCTGGGGGCGCGTAGGCTCAGGAAGGGTGACCCCACAGCCAGGACCGCGTGTCGCCCCCTCCCCGAGCCAGCAGAGACGCACGAACGCCATCGTAAAACGGGTTCCACCTTGTTCCTGACCACGGCTCGCGGGCCCCCCGCCAAGGCTGCCGCCGAGCGGCCTGGTGCAGCCAGAGCCCCACCTCGCAGGCCCAGAGGTGGCTCTGGGGCATGGGGACCAGGCGCAGTGGGGAGGGCAGGGGAGACGGGACAGCCCCCCCTCCCCCGGCTTCCCACAGCCACGCCCCTTCCCTCCTGGGAGCTCTGCAAGGCCCGAGCTCAGCCCACAGGACCCCCGAGTGCCCCTGCAGCCCCCAGCAAGCGTTTACGGGGAAGGGGGGGGGCGCTCAGGCTAAGCAAGGCTGGAACCCAGGGCTCCCGGAGCGGAGAGCAGGAGGGCTCACTTCCTTACCCAGAAGCCACGGCCTGCTACGGGGGGTGCCACGGCCACGGGGGTCAGGGACAGGGGCGTCCCGGGGGGCTGAATCCCCCCGGGGTGGAGTGGATTGCGGGCCTCGCCGTTCTGCGGGCAGCTGGGCGCCCCGGTGGACGCGTCGCGTCCGAGCTGGACGGGGCCGGGCGCGGCGGCGCGGTCCAGGACCCTCCGGCCGGAACCCCAAGATCAGGGCCGGCCTTCCACACAAAGCCGGCTGGAGACCGCCTCTGCAGAAGCTTCCAGAACCCATTCTGTCCTCACCCACTCTGCAGCTGTCCCGGGCAGGGCGCTGCCTACCGCGGGCGGGCGCGGGGCGGGCCGCGTCCGCGCGGGGATCACTATCCCGCCGTGCTTCCTCCGTGCCTCGCAGAGCTGCAGCAGCAGCAGCGTGGGAGGCTCTGCGACCCCCCCGCCCCCACCCCCGTCCGCGGGAGCCCCCCGCCGCGCCTCCCACCCGGGGCCTGAGGGGAGGACGCCCAGGGGAGGCCCGAGGCCCAGCCGGTGGTCCCAGCCCTGCTGTCCAGAGCCTGCCCCGGAACGACCAGGAAAGACCCAGTCACCGAAGCCGGACAGCACACACTTCCCACTTTGATTCCCATTGTTAAAGAGCTCACGTGACACGGATGGGCATTTCGAGAAACTAATACAACATTCCGGGCACCAGCCGGTCACGCCTACAACCCTAACGACTCAGGAGGCGGAGGTCGGGAAGATCGCAGTCAGCGCCCGTCTGGTCAGGGCGATCCCCCAGATTCGAGGCACAAAGCAGGGCTGGAGGCGCGGCTCACGCAGGCAGCAGTGCACGCAAGCCAAACAAGTGGGAAGGCTCCGAGTTCAAGCTCCATACCACGGGAGGGAGGGAGGGAGGGAAAACACCTGTCATAGAGTAGAAGAACTACGCTACATCGTCTTTTTTTTTTTTTTTTTTGGCCAGTCCTGGGCCTTGGACTCAGGGCCTGAGCACTGTCCCTGGCTTCTTTTTGCTCAAGGCTAGCACTCTGCCACTTGAGCCACAGCGCCACTTCTGGCCGTTTTCTGCATATGTGGTGCTGGGGAATCGAACCCAGGGCTTCATGTACAGGAGGCGAGCACTCTTGCCACTAGGCCACATCCCCAGCCCTGTGCTACATCGTCTAAGAGGGGACTTGGCCACAGAAGGCGATGAACAGCTTCTGAAGACCTTTGCCACTGGTGGGAGGAAAAATTTCATTTTATTTCATTTTTATTGAAACCCTAGGTGCCCCCCCCCACACTCACACACACTCACACACACACACACTCAC
>NC_063164.1:989792-1121241 GCF_023159225.1 Perognathus longimembris pacificus | reverse complement strand
ACACACTCACACATACACCTCCTCAGGACTCCTTCGCTCAGGCACTGCCCCGCACAGGCCTCTCGCAGCCCTTTCCCGCCCCCTCCCCTCTCCCCCCCCCCCCCCCCCCGCAGCAGAGCCTGCCCCAGCCCCCAGGCCAGCACCTGTTCCGGAAGCCTGCAGATCGGGCCCTGCCCGGCCCGCCCCAGCCTCGTTCCTTGGCTCCAGTTGCCCGTGGGGCCCAGCGGGGCTCCGGCCAGGCCCAAGGCCAGGCCGCCAGGCTGAGACACAAGGCCCAGGGCCCTCGCACCCCAGCCCCACCGCGGCTGTTCTCTGTGTATCTCTGAGGCCCGGGGCCTCAACTCTTGCCTGAGAAGAGGGGGTGGTAAGCCATCGCCCTGGGAGTCCGGCAGAAGTTTCCAGATGGCCGGGCCGCAAGGGGGCCTCAGGGGAGCCGGCCCGCCGGCCCAGCCACTAGATCGGCCCTGGCCCCCAGTGTCGTGGGAAAGGAAAGGAGGGTCCTTCCCAGCCCCCAGGACCAGAGGAGCAGGGGGCAGCCTCGCACTGGGGACCCCCAAGGCCAGCCGCGGGGGGGGGGGCGGGGGAGGCTCCAGCCAGCACGCCTCACGCCCTTGGCCTGGTTAGTGCACGCTGTCGCTGGGGAAGCAGGACTGGCAGGAGGGGAGTTTCGGGATCGATCTGCAAATCCATCCTCAGACACCCACAGGTCCCGTGATGCCCCCCCAGACTCCCCACCCCCCCCCCCGAGCCAGGACCCCAGAGGAGGTGGGGATGGGCTCCGAGTCCCAGGGGGCTGAGGCTGGCCCTGTCGTGGCCAGGAGGTCACAGCTGGTCTCGGCCTCTCGGCACAGAGGCAGCTGGCCTTCCTCTTGAAGCCAAGGCCCCCAGGGCCACCACCTCAACCGGAGACACCCCCCACCCCCAGTCTCTGTGAAGGGACAAAGGCAGCACTGAGCCCTGGGTGGCTTCAATCGGCTCATCGTCCTGCTCAGACCTGTTTCAATGGAGAGCTGCGAACGGCAGACTCAATACCAACGGTCACACCGAGCCCGTAAAGCTGGCGCGAGCCCCGCAGCACGGACGGCCCCGGGGTGGGGGACCGTGAGGATGGGAGAGGAGTCCGGAAGAGAGAGCCAGCCGAGGGAGGGACGCCGCCCAAACAGAAGCGTGCGCGTCACCCGACGGGTGAAGCAGGAACCTCTCTGTACCTCCCTGTTGGAAGCACAGAAAGTTAAAACAAATAAGACATAAAGCCAGCCCCATGGATACAGAAAGGCCCTTCTGACCTACTTCCACAGAGGCTAGTGCTCTTTAAATAGCCCTGACCGGTGCGAGTAGCCGATAAAAATCCGTCTACAGCATCGACCTAGCGCCAGCACCGCCCGAAGCGGTGACCCACGCTGGGGCCCAGGTGCTTCGGAGGCGGAGGCTGGAAGATCGCAGGAGCCCCGGAGTGGGGGGTAACCTGAAAAGCACAGTGAAACCTCGTCCCAAAGGATTGATTTTTGTTTGGGATCATTAGAAAACTGTCATTAAGAAATGAGTAAAAGGGCTGGGGATACGACCTAGTGGCAAGAGAGCTCGCCTCGTATACATGAGGCCCTGGGTTCGATTCCCCAGCACCACATATACAGAAAACGGCCAGAAGTGGCGCTGTGGCTCAAGTGGCAGAGTGCTAGCCTTGAGCAAAAGGAAGCCAGGGACAGTGCTCAGGCCCTGAGTCCAAGGCCCAGGACTGGCAAAAAAAAATAAATAAATAAAAATAAAAAAATAAAGAAATGAGTAAAAGCCCTGGAAAGGTGCCCCCCGTGGTCTTGATGACAATGTCAGATACACCACAAATGCAAGGACTAAACGTTTAAACCAGGTATGGCGGCACTGGCCGGTGATCCTAGCATTTGCACCAGAGGCTGAGACCGGAGGATTGTAAGTTTGAGTCCAACCTGCGAATCATAGCAAGACCTGATCTCAAAGTAGCAACAACACACCGTGACCATCAGCAAGGTAAATTCAAAGAACAGCATGTCAAGGGCTCGCTGACAGAGGCAAGTGAGAGAAGACTGGGGTGATCTGGGCAAGCGTCAACTCATAGAATTACTTCAGAAAGATGCTTAGCGGTGTGTGTCTCCCGAAGCTAACGTAGCATTGATGCCCTCTTCACACCATCAACGATCCCTTCACACCACCTGGGCCCGTGCCGGCCCTGTGGACTCTTCACACCGTCTGTGAGCCTTCACACCGTCTGTGACTCCACACCATCTGAGCCTTCACACCGTCTGTGAGCCTTCACACTGTGACTCTTCACACCGTCTGTGAGCCTTCACACCGTCTATGAGCCTCACACCATCTGTGACCCTTCACACCGTCTGTGACTCCACACTGTCTGAGCCTTCACACCGTCTGTGAGCCTTCACACCGTCTAAGCCTTCACACCATCTGTGACCCTTCACACTGTCTGTGACTCTTCACACCGTCTGTGAGCCTTCACACCGTCTGTGAGCCTTCACACCGTCTGTGACCCTTCACACTGTCTGTGAGCCTTCACACTGTGACTCTTCACACCGTCTGTGAGCCTTCACACCGTCTGTGACTCCACACCGTCTGAGCCTTCACACCGTCTGTGAGTCTTCACACTGTGACTCTTCACACCGTCTGTGAGCCTTCACACCGTCTGTGAGCCTTCACACTGTGACCCTTCACACCGTCTGTGACCCTTCACACCGTCTGTGAGCCTCACACCATCTGTGACCCTTCACACCGTCTGTGACTCCACACCATCTGAGCCTTCACACCGTCTGAGCCTTCACACCGTCTGAGCCTTCACACCATCTGTGAGCCTTCACACCGTCTGTGAGCCTTCACACCGTCTGTGAGCCTTCACACTGTGACCCTTCACACCGTTTGTGAGCCTTCACCGGAACCATTTCTTTTTTAAATTTAGCGCATCAGGCTGCCCACTTGTGCGTGTGGACTCTCCCGTGTGTTTGTTTTTCGTCCATAAAAAATCTTACGGAGAAAAACAAACACAAGCAAGTACACCGGCGGCCTTGGAGCCTTTGACGCGCCGTGCCACCTGCTCGCACAGCTCGGTGTGTCTCGTGGGAAGTGTGGACCGCTGGGTGGAGGACGACTCTCCAGTGAGCGGGAGCAGCCGGGAGCAGCCGGCCCCGCCTGGTGCCGCCCGGCCCGCCGGCTGAGGCCTCGGCCGAGGAGGCTGGAGAGGGCGGGGGCGGGGGGTGCTGGGCGCGGGCCCAGTGGATGGCAGTAGGAGCCTCTGTCAGGCCTGGAGAGGCCGGGCCGAGGCGGGAGGCCCCAGGGCCGGGAGGCAGCCCCCCCCACACACCCCCACACACCCCCCCACCTCGCCTCCCCGTCACCTGGCTCTCCGAGCAGAGGCCGCCTGGCCACGCTGAGCCGGCTTCGCTCCGGAACCTTCCCACCTGGCCCTCCGCGGGGCCTCCTCCGGGGCGCCATGGGAGGAGAGCAGGTAGAGAGCCATCTGTCCTGAGACCTCCACAAACCAAGCCCCAGCCGGGCCCTGCGCCCGCTCCCCCGGGTCACCCACGGCCCAACAAGGACCCGGGGCCCCGGGGAGCACGGCGGGCCCCACCCGGAGCACGGAGGGGACAGCGCGCTGGCATCGGGGGGGCCGGGCACGCGCGCCCCAGCCCAGCGGCGGGGGACGCCCAGCCAGGGAGCTGCAACCGGCAACAACACGGGGCGCTCACCGTGCCAGGGGCCGCGGGACAGAGGGGGCGGGGAGGAGGAGCGGGGAGACAGGCCCTGGGGGCCCCGAGGGGCCACCGCGCCTGGGACTGGGAGGAGCCGGGAGGTGGTTGCTGCCCCGCACCCCCCATGGTGGAAAGCGGGTGGCGGGGAGCTCCCCGGAGGCCCCAGGCCGGGCTTCCCCCCCCCCACCCATGGCCTCGGGTCAGGGTGGAGGCGGAGGGCGGGGGAGGCCCGGCCCACTGGGAGCCGCTCTGGCAGCCCTGGGAAGTCCCCCAAATCCATCAGGTGGAAGGAACACACACGGGCCAGAGGCGTCTTGTGCAGGGGAGCTCACCAGGAAGCCCCCCCACTCCAGCCCGCAGGACAAGCAGGGCTCCCTGTCGCCCGCAGCCCCCCGGGGAAACACCTGGGACACCGGGTCCTTGCCCACCGCCTCCCCCAGCCGGCCAGGGCAGGCCCGGCCGGGACCCACACAGGCTCCTGGGGAGACCGAGGCACAGCCCCGTCCCCAGAGCGCGGGCCACCGCTGAGCCCGTGAGCCCCGTCTGTCCCGAGCCCCGGCACCCCTCGCACTTGGCCTGCGTGTGTGCGTGTGTGCGGTGAGCACAGGGATCGCCCCCCTCCCCCCCTCCCGCCCCCATGAAGGTCCCCCTGCCGCCCCAGGTCCTTCCCTGCAGCCCCAGGCCGGCAGCGGCACCCTGGGTGGCCAGTGGGGGGGGGAAGGGGCGGGCTGTGTCCCCTTGGAGCTGGCGGGCTTGTCGGGGGACCCAGGGGAGGGAGGGGCCCAGCCCCAGTCCAGCCCAGCCCCGGCCCTGCAGGGAGAGGGAGAGGAGAGGGAGACGAAGGAGCACTTCCCCATCACCCGGGCAGAGGACGGGAGCCGTGTGCACACTTGCATTCAGGTGAGGACACACCCGTAAGGACACATGTGCAAACACCCACACCTGAGTGGCCATGCCAGGCAGCCCTGGGAAGTCCCTGCACGCCATGCCAACGTGTGTGCACGCGCAACGATTCACCTTCATAAGCGCATGGGACTCCAGTGGCCTTACAAGCACATGCACATATGCATGTGTGTATGTGTGTGCATGTGAACTGCACGCACACACGTGTCACCAGGTGTTTCTGTGTTCACGTGTGCACACATAGGCATGTCCAGGGTGTGCATTTCACGCACATCTCAGGTATACCTGTGTACAAGTACACACGTCTGTGTGTATGTGCACTGTGTACACGTCCATTTGTGCATTGCAGGGTGTGCACATGTGCACACATATATACATAGATGCGCCACGGCAGAAGAAGGTCCTGCCGATGCAGGGAGAGCCCCAGTGGAGCACAAGGAGGGACAGAGGGAGAGAGCCCCGCCCACAGTGATGTGAGTGGATGTACAACACTGGTGTATTGAGTGTGACATGCAAGTGTGCTGGGCAGGTGTGTGTGTCGTGCAGGTGTGTGCGGGCAGGTGTGCATAGGTGTTGTGCAGGTGTGAGCCGGGCAGGTGTGTGTGGTGCAGGTGCGTGTGCCGGGCAGGTGTGCATAGGGGTCGTGCAGGTGTGTGCGGGCAGATGCCTGTGCGTGTTGTCCAGGTGGGAGCTGCGCGCTGGGGCCGTGGCTCAGGCCCGGGGCGCCCCCAGCGTGAAGGAGACCCCTCATCCCCACGCCTCCCTCCCGTGGGGCCCGCTGTCCTCCTGCAACCACACCCGGAACGCTTGTGCTAAGGAGATGCAGACGTGGCTGTGGGAAGGTGGGGGGGGGGCCCTGCTCAAGACCCAGCCCCCCCCCCCAGCCAGGCCGCCCTGGAGGATGGCTCCCCCCGCTGCCTTCCCTGGTGCCCGGCCCGAGACTTCGTGCAGGCTCGGGGAGCCCGGGAGCCCGCCGCCCCTCTCCTGCTCCGGAGAGCTCGGTCCTCTCAACAGGGCGCCCAGCTCCCGGCGTCTCTGAGGGGGGAGCACACAGGCCCCCACGCTGGGAGACAGCTCATTCCGCCCGGGGAGCCGGGCGAGCTGCGGGGTCTGTCCAGGGCGGGTCCCGGGGAGCAGGGCGGGCTCTGTCCAGGGCGGGTCCCGGGGAGCAGGGCGGGGTCTGTCCAGGGCGGGTCCCGGGGAGCAGGGCGTGGTCTGTCCAGGGCGGGGTCTGTCCAGGGCGGGTCCCGGGGAGCAGGGCGGGGTCTGTCCAGGGCGGGTCCCGGGGAGCAGGGCGAGCCGCGGGGTCTGTCCAGGGCGGGTCCCGGGGAGCAGGGCGTGGTCTGTCCAGGGCGGGGTCTGTCCAGGGCGGGTCCCGGGGAGCAGGGCGGGGTCTGTCCAGGGCGGGTCCCGGGGAGCCCGCGGGGTCTGTCCAGGGTGGGTCCCGGCCACGGGGATCTTCCTGGCCGCCCCAGGCTCCCAGGCGCCTGCTTGGGGGCTGAGCTCTGAGGGCCGCTCCCTGGAGTCCCAGCCAGGATCGGGGATGCAGACCTGGGGTGTCCAGCTCCTCCCACCTCTGGACCCACACCGTGAGGGGCAGGGCAGCCAGAGGCCAACCAGGGAGGCCTGGCTGAGCCAGGAAGGCAGCCCTACCCAGCCACCTGTCCCGAGTGTGAGCGGGGAGGGAGGGAGGGAGGGAGGGAGGGAGGGAGGGAGGGAGGGAGCAGCTGCAGGCCTGGCCCTCCACAGAGATCACCCACACACTGGCCACCCAGGGTGAACCGAGGCCAGGCCGGGAGAAGGGAGGGGGGCCGGGCTCAGGGCAGCTCTGCACCGCCCGCCCCGCTGGGAGCTGCTCTGTCACTGGCAGATGGGGAGCAGTCGTGGGGCTCCCCTTTCCATCTGTGGGGACAGAGGACCTGTTGGCAATCGGGGGCCCGGGAGGGCGTGATGGTCAATCTGGACTGTGGGCTTGCTTGAGTGGGGAAGCACCTAGACCGGGAAAGCTCGCCTGAGTGTCCATGAGGAATTTGCAGAGAGGATTAACCCAGCCGTTCCACAGAGTAGAAGAACAGATGGAAAGAAGACCCCCCCACAGAACCCCCAGAGGGGCTGGGAAGGTGGCCTAGGGGTAGAGTGCCCGCCTAGCATGCATGAAGCCCTGGGTTCGATTCCCCAGCACCACATATACAGAAAACGGCCAGAAGCGGCGCTGTGGCTTAAGTGGTAGAGTGCTAGCCTTGGGCAAAAAGAAGCCAGGGACGGTGCTCAGGCTTTGAGTTCAAGTTCCAGGACTACCCCCCCACACACCAAAAAACCCCACAGACATAGCCCTCCTTCTCCCTTCCCTCCCTCCTTCTCTGCCTGTGTCTATCTCCCTGCGCTCTCTTTCCTCTCTCTCGTCGCTCTGCTTCCAGTTAATCAGGAGGTGAACACCCCTATCACATGGGCCCCGCGTCAATGAAGTCTAGGACCATGGCCCAAACACCAGAAACCAGATGAACCCCTCTCCCCAACGTGTTTATGTGAGATGCTTAGCCACCATAACCAAAAGTCTTCCTAGCACAGAGGGAACCCCCATGCCACTTCCTTACCAACCCAAGGGACCAAGCCCAGCCCAAACACCTCCAGCAGAGGGCTCAGGCCCTGCGGCGGGCGCGGCCCCGTGCACCGCCCGACCTGGGAAAGGCCGTCCCGGGGGGCACAGCCCTCTCCTCTGCCTGGGAGGTGTGTTGCTTAGTGGCAGAGTACACGCATAGCTTGTGCAAGGCCCTAAGTTCTGCCCCAACATCAAAACCAAAATCAAAATAAGTAACCTAAGCATGGAGCGCGGCCTCCGCCCCGGGAGTCCCGGTCTGTGAGGGGACGCGGAGCGTGACCGCCTGTGCACTGCGATGAGGGGGGGGGGGGGGGGGGGGGTGGCAGACTTGGCCTTTCTTCTGGCACTGTCCTAAGTTTGGGAAACGTGGCAAGCTGCCAGTGACAGCAGTCCTGCAGAACTACCTCGCATCCATGAGCCCCACCGTGGCCAGAGGGGATCCCCGGGACAAGCCAGCAGCCCTGCTGCCCCCGACGGCCGTGCCGCCCCCCAGTAGCCACGCTGCCCTCAGTGGCAGCCCGGCGGACCTGAGGAGAGGGGGGGCCAGGGTGGAGGAGAGAGAGGAGTCTGACTGGGGAGAGAAGGGGGCCGGGCCTGGGGACAGGTGGACGGCCCCGCCCCATCCCTGCCGCCGCCGCCGCCGCACCAACTGCTGCCGTCCAGCCGGGAAGGTGGGGCAGGGAGGCCTGCCAGCCGGGCTCCCTGCGAGGGTGGAGGAGACATCAAAGGGCCGGGCCTGCTCCTTCCAGAGTCTGCCTGTGGGCACCAGTCTAGCGCCAGCCCCCACGAGGGAGGGGCATCTGGGCAACCCGGAGCCAGGCTCCGAGGCTCAACCCCCCCGCCGGAGGCCACGTGGGCTCACAGGCGGCCACGGAGTCCCGGGAGCGAGGGCTCGGGCTCCTCTGTGGGTGGCGCTGGGCCCTGGGCATCGGTGACAGCTGCGCGTGCCGGCCAGCGCCCTCGGGACAGCCACACGGTGGGCGGCGGGGAGCGGCGGGGGGCGGCGGGGGGCGGCGGGGGGCGGCGGGGGGCGGCGGGGGGCGGCGGGGAGGAGCCCCAGGGGGGCCGTGGGTCTCTGATCCCGCCCGCTCCTGAGCACAGCCATCGCCTCAGGCCCCACACACACCTGCGCCTGCTCACGCGCACACTCACGGGCCGGGCCCAGGGTCCACACACACCTGCGCCTGCTCACGCGCACACTCACGGGCCGGGCCCAGGCCCCACACACACCTGCGCCTGCTCACGCACACACTCCCGGGCCGGGCTCAGCGTCCACACACACCTGCGCCTGCTCACGCGCACACTCCCGGGCCGGGCTCAGCGTCCACACACACCTGCGCCTGCTCACGCGCACACTCCCGGGCCGGGCCCAGGCCCCACACACACCTGCGCCTGCTCACGTGCACACTCCCGGGCCGGGCCCAGGCCCCACACACACCTGCGCCTGCTCATGCGCACACTCCCGGGCCGGGCCCAGGGTCCACACACACCTGCGCCTGCTCACGTGCACACTCCCGGGCCGGGCCCAGGCCCCACACACACCTGCGCCTGCTCACGCGCACACTCGCGGGATGGGCTCAGGGTCTGGCAATCTGCTCGCTCAAGACGGCTCCCGGGCCAGTAGACGGGGACTGCGCGTGGGGAAGCCACCAAGCAGATGGCGTAGCGTGGCTCACGGCTCCCTGTGCTGGCCTGTTCTGGAAGAGGGGCTCCCATGATGCACCTGGTCCCTGGGAATCCTGGAGGAGGGGCTCCCACGATGCACCTGGTCCCCGCCTGTTCTGGAGGAGGGGCTCCCATGATGCACCTGGTCCCTGGGAGTCCTGGAGCAGGGGCTCCCATGATGCACCTGGTTCCCGCCTGTCCAGGAGGAGGGGCTCCCATGATGCACCTGGTCCCCGCCTGTCCTAGAGGAGGGGCTCCCATGATGCACCTGGTCCCCCCCGTCCTGGAGGAGGGGGTCCCACGATGCACCTGGTCCCCGCCTGTCCAGGAGGAGGGGCTCCCACGATGCACCTGGTCCCTGGGAATCCTGGAGGAGGGGCTCCCACGATGCACCTGGTCCCCGCCTGTCCCGGAGGACAACCAGGGCCCGGGCCACTCGGGCCAAGCCCAGGACGGGGGCCCCCGCCTACTCTGTGCCTCTCCGGCGAGGCCCAGCGTGGGTGCGGGGCGTGTTGAAAGGGCTTTATGAAATACTCTTCGCCTGCTGCACGTTCACCCGCTGATCGCATACGACTCCGCGCTTCCAGCGCGCTTCCAGAGCCCGCAGCTGCTCCTCATCTACTCTTAGAATCTCACCCCGAGAGAGCCCCGGGCCCGTGGGCCGCCGCTCCTCCCGCCGCGGCCCGCGCCCGCCGTCCCGCCCGCCCTCCGCCCGCGCTGCAGCCCCGGGTGCACGCTCCCTGCACGCCGCTGACCTCGCGCGGCGTGCACAACGCTCTGCGGGCCGCGGTGCGGTGGTGCTGCCTTCGTCCTCTCTATCGCCAGGCACGATCCCGGCCTGGAGAGACGCCACGTTCCGCCTGCTCATGGTCCTGAGCGGCGCCGGCTGAGTCATTGCTGCTCCTGGCCGTGAACAGTGCTGAGGTCCTGAACAGGTTTCTGCACACTGCCGTTTCTCCGCTCCGAGGTACGCGTGTGGGCGGGAGTCTGGGCGCGTTGCTCTCCCCGCAGCCCCGGCGGGACCTCCGCCCGGCTGCGCCCCGGCCCGGCGGCCCCCCCTTCTCGTGCCCCCCCCGGGCGGTGCTAAAGGTGCGGGAAGCCGGACAGGGCCGCGCGGGGCAGGGACCTGCCCACGGCCACGCCGCGAGCCACGCGGCGGCCACCCGACCGCAGGACCACGGAGCCCACGGAGGAGACTCTACCGTGATGAACGAGGCCCCCGGGGGGACCCTCACCACAGGTGATCGGGGCTACGTGGTGATCGGGCCGCACGCATTCTGGAAGGATCCTGCAGCCTCTCCCTTCCTCTTCCCCACTCAGAGTCGAGCCGCTAACAAAAGGCAAATATCTGACCGTGTGGCTTTCATGACGCTAGGCAAACACTGCGCCGAGCCGCACCCCCAGCCCTGCCTGAGACTGCTTGTCAGAATGTCCCACGTTAGAAGGCCGTCCTCATCCATCCACGGAGACAGACGTGCAAACATCTTCAGTCACCCAAAAACTGAAGCAACACAGTTTCTGAAGGGTCTGATGGAGGAAACGACTCCAGAATACATCTCAGACAACACGAGACACAGATGGAAAAATCACATCCACAAGAATGGCAGCGCGCAGCTACTCCGCGCGCAAGGGAAGGGAAACCGAGGCCGGCTGCCGCTGCGGCAGGTGACGGCGCCAGACATTCCCAGAGCTTAGCAATGACGCGAACAGCGAACGCTGGGCCGGAGTCAGCGCTGAGGGACGGCCAGCTCCTTCAATAGTCGAGAACACTATTTAAAGACCACGTCAAGCCACTAAGAGGTAAGAACATCGAGCCGCACAAAGCAAACATGAAGAGCTGCAACGCCAGAGGAGAGCCAGATGGGAGGAAGCCGCAGCTACTTTCACGACCGGCCACAGCAGTGAATCGCACACGCGACAGCCACACGTGTGTGTAGCTCCCTGCGTGGCACAGACTCACGCGGAGGTGACCAGGGCACGGGACGGGAGGGCCAAGCACAGAAACCCCTCACTGGATCACTGTGGCCAGGCAAAAAGAAAAACAAACAAGACTTGAAGATGTCACCGCTAAACAACGGCGAGTCGTCCTTTCCACATTCAGATTCAGGAAGACGGAAAAATAGAATAAATAGGAGGATAGGAGACGCCAACAAATCCACACAAACGCAAGAAAGCAAAGGCTAGCGTCCAGACAAATCCCTGCACGGGTTGAAGGGAAGTCCAGGAGGGGTGAGGGGTGAAAGGTAAAGGATAAGGCTCGCGGAGACGCCCATGAGAGGCTGCGACGTGGGCCAACCCCAAGTCTCCAGCAAGCTGGTGGGAATCAAGAAAACATACGTAAGGTAAATAGAAAGAGCTAAGCAACGACTCAGACGCGCTGTTCTGAGAACCAGCCCTCTGAAACAGCAAAAATGATGATTTCCAACATAAATCCCATCCATTAGAAACGGTGCAAAGAAAACAGAGACTTTATTGTGCACACAGTCATAAGCTAGAAATCACGGACAAAACCAGAAAACTAAAGGCCCTCTCTCAACACCTGGAGGTTTGCATTCTACCCGCTGAAATCATAAATTATTTAGAGAATAATAATAGTAATAAAATAAATATATAACATGCTAGCAAAACATGATTTAAAAAATCACTCCTTAGAGGTTTCTCAAAAAGCTCAATATAGACCTACCCTATGACCCAGCCATACCACTCCTAGGCATCTATCCTGAACAGCAGGTCCCAAGATATCAAAAAGACATTTGCACTTCCATGTGTATCGCGGCACAATTCACAATAGCCAAAATATGGAAACAACCCAGATGCCCCTCCACAGACGAATGGATCCAAAAAATATGGTACCTTTACACAATGGAATACTACATAGCGATTAGGAATGGTGAAATATTGTTATTCGCAGGGAAATGGTCAGAACTTGAACAAATAATGTTGAGTGAGACAAGCCTAGAACACAGAAAACAAAGGGGCATGATCTCCCTGATATATGACTGTTAACAGAGGGAGACGGAGAGACAGTAGAGACCAGGTCTGCGAAACCAAAAACTGCTTGTCAAATGGTATTTCCCACAGGATTGGGTCAGCAACCCAACACTATGTAAGTAAAACCAAACAACTACTCAACATATAAAGGTCAAAAATTGACCTCTCAGTAGAATACAATAGCTCAAAAGCTAGGTATGTACGTTCATATAAGACTACTGTCGACATATGGTCTAATATCGACATTACATTTAAAGCCCTAGGCAAATTTTCTTGGGCTTGGCCACATGGCTACTGTATATGTTCATGATACATTGTATATTGTATATATGTCTACCTGACCTAGGGAAGGGAAAGAAAAACACGGTGTAAGATATCACAAGAAATGTACACACTGCCCTACTATGTAACTGTACCTTTTTTGCACAACACCTTGTCAAAAAATTTGTGTTCAATTAATAAATTAAATTTAAAAAATCACTCCTTAGGTGGGCACTGGTGACTCACGCCTGTAATCCTAGCTACTTATGAGGCTAAGATCTGAGAACTGCAATTGGAAGCCAGCCCGGGCAGAAAAACGGCAAATGGCACTGTGGTTCAAGTGGTAGAGCCCTAGCCTTGAACACAAAGAGGCTCAGGGACAGAATCCAGATCCTGCGTTCAAGCCCCACAACAGGCCAAAAAAAAAAAAAAAAACAAGAAAACTTTCATTACAAAACTTTTTATTTATTCATTCATTCATTTATACAGAACTTTTATTACAAAAAGTAGCCTTAAATGCTGATGTCAATCATAAAGTATAAATGAAAATCAATGTAATATACATCAACTGGATCATCTTTAAAAGGATATACAAATGGAAAGCAAAAGAAATGAAATATTTTATTACCCAGCCATAAAGGAGAAGGAAGTGATGTCATTTGCAGGAAAATGATGAAGCTGAAGATCCTCTCATTGAGTGACGTAAGCCTTGCTCAGAAAGGTAAGTATTATAGGCTCTCAGTCACAGGCAGAACCTAGACCTAACACAGACACCATAATAACAATAACAGTCACAGTCACATCATCATCCCGTCATGCGGTCGTATCAGTCATCCCGGAGCATGCTGGGAGGAGAAAAATCAGTGTGGCCCTGACTTCCATCCCGCGTTCCAAAAACTAACGAAGAAATCTGGATGAGCACCCCCTCGTGCTGCTCCCCAATCCGAGGGAGACACAAGACCTTCCACGGAGGCCCCCGTCCCCCTCCATCCATCAGTACCCCAAAGGGTGCTGGCCCTTCCCTCTCCTCCTCGCTCACTGGTTACGGCTAGGTGGTCTGTCCGTTCCTTGGCTTCTTCGCTCTGCTTGGGTTTGAACCCGGGCACTCTGCCGCCGAGTTCAAACCCGCACCGGAGGTAGCTGTCCTGACGGGAGGGAGCATTCCACCTCACCCAGCTTTTTCTGTCGAGTCTCATCACCTAGTCCGCCCCGGCTGGCCTCCAGCCGCAATTCTCCCTGTCTCAGCCTCCTGTGTAGCTGAGATGACAATGCAAGCCCTCGACCGACCGTTGCGTGAAGGGGAGTCTTGCGAAGGTGTTGCCTAGGCTGGTCTCAAGCCCTCGTCCTCTCAAGTCGTGAAGATGACCCGCGTGAGCCTCCGGCCTCTGGCTGGGTCGTGGTTCTCGACACCGGGCAGAGGGGGAAAGGGGCCGGCGGCGGGGGAGGGCGGGTCTCAGCCGCGGCAGTGGGCAGGCTGCGGGGAGCGGGGAATCCAGGCCAGCGCAGGGCTGGGCGCGTTTACAAGCCACTTCAGAAGAGCCTTTCCCACGCCCCAGAGGCCCACGCTGGGGAGACGGCACTCCGCTCCGGAGCCTTGGGGTCGGAAGGAAAGGCACGGGGTGATGCGGGGACAGGCCGGGCCGGTCTCCTTCCTCTGAAGGTCGCGGGCAGCACGAAGCTGGACCGGAAGGCCCGTCCTCTGACATGGCCCCGCTCCCTGCTCCTGGGGCCCGTGAGTGCTCTCAGCTGGGAAGGGTGCAGTGGGGGGGGGGGGCCTGGGGCCTCTGGGCCGAGCCGGGGCCCCCCTGCCTGCCCACGCCCAAGCTCACCTCCAGGGCCACCGGTGTACCAGCCTAGATTGTTAGGCCAATCAAAGCCTTTTTAGAATTTAGGCAAAATCTTCTCTCTCTTTTTTTTTCCAAATACTTTGGGCTTGGCAAGGCCCAAGCTGGAGTTTGCCAAGCCCTCCTTCCTCCTATAATTTGAAGGAGGAAAAAGCACAAGGAACCAAACCACCACGCATTCCAAGGGAGCCGTGGTCTGCTACTGCCGACTGCCACCGTCATCAAAATCGCCCCAGCCAGTTTTGTCAGTGTTCAGTTCAGTCTAGCTGGGCTTTTGTCTGTCGGTGAGGTCAGCTCTGAAGGGAATTAGAGGCAGCTCAGTACACGGCCTCGTGGGCAGGCAGGTCCTGCAGAGACCCCTGCCTGCCAGGTAGTTGGGGCTCCTGGGTAGGAAGCCCAAACCTGAGCCAGAAGACAGCCTGGGACAGTCTCCTAAGAAGAGGTCTGAGGTCCGAGCTGCAGCCTCCGCCCTGCACAGCCAGCCAGCAGCCCCTTTCCTGGGCCCTTTGGTGTGCCAGGGAGGGACAGACAAGCCAACACCGCCCTCGGGCCACAGACGCTCAGCACCCATGGGGCACAGGGGCAGAGGCTGGTCTGCAGAAGGCAGGCACTGGGGACGTAAGGAAAACTTTGGGGCTGTGGCTGGTGCGTGGCCTAAGAGCTGGCAGTAGGGGAGGGGTACCCCAGAATCCAGGAAGGTGGAGGGCGGTTTCTAGAGCTAGCAGATGGCCCCAAACAGGACGTGAGATGCAGCCCAGGCTGGGGACCCCAGCCTCCCAGGACTGCAGGCGCCCTGGGGGACCGCTTCCTGCTTGCTGTCCCGTGCACCAGCACATGCTGCGCAGACCCCCCCCCCCCCGAGCTGAGCAAGCCCTGGCGTGGGCTCTCTGTGGCCGGCGGGGGGGACGGTCGGCCTGCAGGGCCCCAGGCTGTCTGCGGATGGGCACCACGCCCTGCGGCAGCCGCAGGCCCACGTGGGACGGCCAGGCCGTCCACCCTGCTCCAGGGCTCGGAGCCAAGCATCAAACCATTTTGAGCAGTGGTTTCTGCTCTTTTTCTGAGAGGATTAGGGGTGGGCATCTCCACTTCCACTTAGTGTCCTGTAACATCTGGACTACACAGAGGTCCACGAGAGGCCCACACCAGACATGGGACCTGGGCCGTGGCCACCTCTGCCCCAGACCCTCAGGCAGCGCCCACGCCTGGGTCTCCAAGGGCAATCTGTCAAAAGATCACTTCAAAAGGCACAGTGGGAGGATGAGGTGGTTCACCCGGACGTCCATGGCGGGGTGTGGGGGCCAAGGAGGCCCCTCCCACAGGAGATGCACAAGGCCAGGACACAGGAGGGTCAAGAGGAAGGGGGTGGGGGTCGGGACCCCAAGGGGTGAAGCCTTTCTCTTCCTGACCACGTGAAGGAGGCAGACCGCTGGGGCAGGAAGACAGAGTTAGCTGGCATAGATCATGACTGGCTCAAGGATACTGAGCAGGCCACCAAAATCCCAGAGGGAAATGGGAGCTGACTTCAGTTTTCTTAGGGAAAGTCAGAAGAAGAAGATGGCAAATTAGACCAAGCCTGACAATGCTCTCGTGCTACAATGGCAAGGGAGGCCACAGTCCTATCTCCACTGAGGAGGACAAGGACAGTACCACAGTACCACCAGAACGTGGACAGTGCTGCTATGCCCAAGGGGATCGCCAAAGCAGGAGAGGCCCACCATGGGAAGAACAGGGTGTAGGGAACAGTTTAGCAAATCCACCGAGAGGGAAACTGAAAATGCCCCTGCTCCAAGAAGGGTTTGATGGCAGAATGCAAGGATGGTTCAACTGTAGTAACTCTACTAGTATCGCTGACGACAGCAAGGAGAGAGAAATTACGTGATCATGAAAACATGTTGAGAAACTGTCATATTCTTCTCCACTAAAACTTCAAGAAGGAACCTCATAGCAGAGAAATAATAGGAAAGAAAATACCCTAATTTGACAAAGGCTTCTTTCAGGAGCCTTCATCCAACAATGTGCTTCATGGCAGAACTTTCCAAATATTTCCCTTAAGATCAGAAGAAAACACGGGTGTTTTCATCATTACCAACATTTATGTACGATTACACTTGCGTTAGCTTTTAACCGCTATGATTAGTAACAGATGGAGACAGCTTAGAGGCGGAGAGACCGATTCTGGCTCACGGTTTCAGTCTGTGCCCACACAGTTCTGCTGGTTCTGGGCCTGTGGTAAGGCAGACCATCACCGTAGCGCGGGCGTGGACCATCGTGGTGGGAGGGCGTGGTGAAGCAGAATGCCCACATCATGGGGACCAAGAAGCAATGAAGCCCAGAAGGAGCTGGGAACCAGTGTGACTTTCCAGTCAGGCTCCCAGAGGCCTGCTTCCTCCAGCCAGGCCCACCTTCTGGCTCTGCACTACCTCCCCATTACATCACCAACTTATGAACTCACCAGAGGATGGATCCATGTATGAGGTCAGACTCCTCGTGGTCCAGTCATTTCCCCAAAGCCCCATCTCTGACATGGCTGCAGTGGGAACCCAGCCTTCCACACTCGAACCTGTTGAAGGACATCAGGAACAGTGGTGTGCACGAGTCACCCTGGCTATGCAAGAAGAGTAAATAGAAGACCTTGCAGTCCAAGTTAACCTTAGGGAAAAGGCGAGCCCCTATTCAAAAAAGTAACAAAAGCAACAGGGCTGAGGCATGGCTCAAGAAGTAGGGGCCTGCCTAGCAAGCATAAAGACCTCAGTTCAAACCTCAGCACTGACAAGAAGAGGGGAGGAGAGGATAAAAGACAGAAGTGGAGGGGCTGGGAATATGGCCTAGTGGCAAGAGTGCTTGCCTCCTACACATGAAGCTCTCGGTTCGATTCCCCAGCACCACATATATGGAAAACGGCCAGAAGGGGCGCTGTGGCTCAGGTGGCAGAGTGCTAGCCTTGAGCAAGAAGAAGCCAGGGACAGTGCTCAGGCCCTGAGTCCAATCACAGGACTGGCAAAAAAAAAAAAAAAAAAAAAAAAAGCTAGGCATTTTGGTTTTGTTTTTTTTGTTTTTTTTGGCCAGTCCTGGGCCTTGGACTCAGGGCCTGAACACCGTCCCTGGCTTCTTTTCCGCTCAAGGCTAGCACTCTGCCACCTGAGCCACAGCGCCCCTTCTGGCCGTTTTCCATATATGTGGTGCTGGGGAATCGAACCGAGAGCTTCATGTGTAGGAGGCAAGCACTCTTGCCACTAGGCCATATTCCCAGCCCAAGGCTAGGCATTTTGAAAAATAAATATATAGCCTCTAAACTCATGTTATTCAAAATGTGCGCCACTGGTGCAGATATATGCAAGACATTCAAAGAAGATTCTGGAACTAGATCATGCATGGTAGGGAAACGTCTAGAAACAGACCAAGCACCTATGCAAAACATTAAAAGGAAGGGTCTGGACACAGATCATGCCTGGTAGAAAGAACATTCACACCAGGGACCCAGGGTGGGGTGAGAACTGGCAGCAGACAACCCGGCCAATAAGCCAGTGAGGTGATGCCTGCCTACAATCCCAGCACTCAGGAGACCAGCCTGGGCCACAGAGCGAGACCCTGTCTCACACATATACAAAAAAAAATCCAGAAAAAGAAACTGATCACTAACCCATAAAAATACAAAAACCTAAAACAACGAACATGAAAGGTCGTTGGCGGGCCTGAATAGAAATGGAGGGGCTGTAGAAACACAGAGCGGGGCAAGCAAATAACAATTTTTTTTTAAATCCCACGATGTCTGTGCCGCAGCTGGGCAGTGGTGTGCCGAGCGTCTGTGTATGGACGTGCTCACGGGGGCACACACCAGCCCACGCACAAGGCCTGAGCGGGGCGTCCTCTGAGACCGCAGACCCGCGAATGGGGGCGCGGCTCGATCGCAGGCCGCAGCTGCAGCCTCTCCCTGGAACACGGACGATGGGTCAAGAGCGAGGGAACAGAGCTACAGGTGTGACGTGGGGAGGGAGACCGGCGGGGCCCGGGCGAAGTTCAGCGGGGAAAGCGGAAATCCACGAGGCCGTGTGCGCCACGCGCCCGGAATGGGTGCTGCTCCTCAGATGCACGGCTTGTAAAGGGTAAACCGAGGCCCCTCCGTGACTAGCTGTCCCCGTCCGTGAGCAGCACACAGAGCGCCCTGCTCCGTCCTCAAACACTCCTCGCTGGGCAGCTGTCTGTTTGTTCGCTCCCTCGGATGGGCCCCGCTTTTAAGTTCTGTGTTTCTCCGATACAGCATTTACAAGAAGCAGCTCGGGTTTCGCCGATAGATCCGAGTCGAACAAGAGAGGTCACTTCGGAGGCCCCTGGCTTTGTCTACTCAGCAGCTCCTCGGCCTGGTCTCCATCTCCATTTGCTTTCCTGACCCCCCTTGAGGATGCAACCAAGTGGAGGGGCGTTGCTCCTGGCCTCGTCCCTGGGACACAGCCACGCGAGGCTCCACCACAGGAACGCTGAGAGGCGGCTCTGTGGTCAGCCCACGTGGCACAGCCGAGCCGGATGTGAGCGGCCAGGCTCGTCCTAACGGCCATCACCGGCGTAGGAGTGGCTGTGATGGGGTGCTTACACCCCAAGAGAGGATGCAGCCCACAACTGAGGAGGGCGGAGGGCGCAGTGACCCCAAGAGAGACTCCAGGAAGACAGGGCAGGGGAGGGGGAGAACCTGGAGCCGACATTCCAACAATCGGGGACCACGCGGAGACCCAGGGCACACCGCCAAGATCCAGCCAGTAACAAGGCCGGGGAGGAGGCGGCAGCTTTCTGAGGAAGACGTGCTGGGTTTGGGGTCGTGGTTTCTTATAAACGCACATGGACGTGTCTGGTCAACGAAGGCACAGCTCCTCCAGCGCAAGCTGCTCACGTCTGGAGTGGGAGTGGGATCACATGGCCAAAACAGAACTCCAGGCCCCTGGACAGGGTGTGAGCGCCGGAAATCCCAGCCCTCGGGAGACGGGGGCCAGGGGACCGTGAGTCTGGGAACTCAAGTTACTGCCCCGTGAAGACTGGCCTTTTGGAATGGCTGTGATCTGAGTGTGGCTGGCGGCTGCTGAGATGCCTCTGTCTGCACCCCAGGCATCCTGAGGGAGGAAATGAAGATTCCCGTATGGAGGTGTCTGGCCGGGCTTCTTGGGAGGGTCTGGTGGGCACAGAGGCTCTCCATATAGGTAGTGTCCTGGTGACTTTTCTGGAGTTTAGAGTCATCCAGCTTCAGCTCACAGGCCTTGGGGAAATGGGCATTCAGCGTTTAATAAAACTAGACAAAGCTGGGCACTGGTGGCTCACGCCTGTAACCCTAGCCACTCAGGAGGCTGAGATCGGAGGATCACGGTCCGAAGTCAGACCAGGCGGCAAAGTTTGTGAGACTCTTATCTCCAATCAACTATATAAAAAAAAAAAACAACACCAACCAGAAGCAGGGCTATGGCTCAAGTGGCAGAGCACCAGCCTTGAGCCAGAAAGCTAAGAGTCAGCACCTAGACTCTGAATTCAAGCCCCAATACTGGCTCAAAAAAAAGTCAAGGTTGAATGAAAACTCAGAGAAAATGAATAAGACCCAAATTTGACGGCAAGTGCACTCAGGCAAATTGAAATGTTTTTATAGGCATTCCCATACTTACCAAAAATAATCACGATTCATCTTCTTTTATGACGTAAGTCTAGTTTCATTAAAGTTGACCTGATTCTGACATAAAGGAGCAACATGAATATTGTTTCTATGTTTGACATTCGGCCTGAGCTTTGTTCATACCCAGGAGGCATCATTTCTTGGCGTCAGCCAACTTCGGTTTTCAAAACCTATCTGTGATGAGGAATCTCACAATGGACCATTAGAAGCCTCTCTAGGCTACGAGCCACCCCAAGGACCTGCCCGATTATGATTGTCGCAGGACAATTACATCAGCACACAATTCTTTATAACTGGACATATACAGATGTTTATATCACAACCAAGAGCATTCAATGAGCGCTTCAAATCCTGCAGAGAGCATGCAGGGAAAGAAGATAACTCTTCATTTTGTTTATTTAAAATATATATATATATATATTTCTTTTATTTTGCTTGTCCTGGGGCTTGAACTCAGGGCCTGAGCACTGTCTCTGGCTTCCTTTTGCTCAAGGCTAGCACTCTGCCACTTGAGCCACAGCGCCACTTCTAACCTTTTCTGTTGATGTGGTGCTGGGAAATCGAACCCAGGGCTTCATGCATGCTAGGCGAGCATTCTACTGCTAAGCCACATTCCCAGCTCTGCAAAAAGTATATTTTTTATCAAATTATTCCAAGTGACAGTTTAAGATTTTAAAATATAATAAAAAGGTTCCCGAAATCTAAGAAAGCCAAACTTGAACCTGCAATGTTTCCAATTAAAGAGTCAGAACAACTATAATTATTTTCATCAGTTAATCCAGTCCCATGTAATTAATGTTCCTGATGCTTGGCTAGCTAGCAGTTGTGTGACGAGGCCTGTTTGCCACTAGAGTTGTGGAGATTATTAATCAGTCTGATGTGTGATTTTTAAAGTTATCATTAACCCGTGCTTCTCGGAGTCCGTTTTTAATGAATGGCTTACAATTTTGTATCAGAGCTGCTGCTGAACTTTGGGTATTTTGTTGAATGCAATACTGTGTGTGTGTGTGTGTGTGTGTGTGTGTGTGTGTGTGTGTGTCTTGAACTCAGGGCCCAGGCACTGTCCCTTAGCTGTTTTGCTCAAGGCTGGTGCTCTACCACTTGAGCCTCAGCTCCACTCCCATTCTTTTGGTGGCTCATTAGAGATAAGAGTCTCACAGAGTTTCCTGCCGAGGCTGGCTTTGAACCTTGATCCTCAGAGCTCAGCCGCCTGAGTAGTTAGGATGACAGGCGCGAGCCACTGGCGTCCAGATGTCTCTCTCTTTACAAGGAGAGAGAATAAGTTCTCTTAAGCCTTTCCAGGGCTCCCTCTGGAAACTCCTTGCGTGGAGGTAAAGTCCACAGGACTTAGACTCGGATCAGAGGGAGCTGTCAAAGATGTCCTAAGATTGAAAGCACGAGCTTTCCGGTCAGGTCACTGTGAGACAAACTGAAACTGCACCAGCTGAAAGACGACTACAGAGAGCTCCACGCAAAGCTTGTAGGCAAAGTTAGGGCTCAGGCGTCTCAGTATTGAAAATACTCGCTTTTCTCAGTGATCAAAGGACAGCTGAAGCATGAGAAATTGGTAGCATCCCAAAGCCTCTGTTGTCTAAGCCAACTGCTTAAGAGGTAAAAATAAATAAATAAATAAATAAAAATCCCACCCGAGATCAAACAATGCTGAGGCAACGTGGCTCAACGTGGTTTTCCTGTGCCTGGGTTGGAAGGCTCTGCCCCTTGGGCCACACCTCTGGGGCAGCTTTTTCAGAAAGAAACTCCCCTCTAGCATGCGCACGTTGCTGGGATTACCTTAAAATACACAAAGTCGGCCTGATCTCTGTGCTTTGATCACAAATACCGAGTCCCCGCTGGGCCCGGCGCACTCGACGCCCGCCAGGCTGACTCGAGTCCTCCCCTCGTGCTCCGCAGGCATCGCTAGTCATCTTGCTTTCAGGCAGAACCACCTCGCTCCGCTTACTGAAAACACACGCTGTTTGTCCTCATTTAAAAAAAAAAACCATACTGCACACTTCCTTGTGTGTTTTAACACAGGGCCACCTCTCCTTGCTCGAGGTTTTGCCTTCCCTGGTTTCCCTCGACCAACCGTGGCCCAGAAATATGGCACAGAAAATTCCAGCAATAGACGGTTCATCGTTCTAGATGACACGGCTGTTCAGGATAATGTTCAGTCTACACGGGACACGTCGCCCTGTGGGTGTGGGGGGGAAGGGGGGGAACACGACGCTGCACCCTCCCAGTATGGGGGGATGGAGAGACTCCCACACCCGCGCAACTGCTGTCACGATCCAGGGCCACGGTGGCTCTGCGGCCGTCGTGAATCGCTCGCCGGGCCGTCATCGCGAGCCCTAAGTCTGTAGGAACGGAAACGCACGGACAGACGTCCTCCGAGGCAGGACAGACTGTGATAAAGACGAGGTTTGCCGGCCTCGCCGCCCGGACCCCGAGGTCTGGTATTCTGTGGGTCTTGACAAGACCTGCCTGGAGTCCGGGCTCGCTGGGGCTGCAAGCCAAGCACAGCCGGGGCCGTCTGGGGGCGCAGGCCCGGCCGGCGTGGAAGGGGCTCCCCTCCGCCCCCACCATCGATGCTCTTCTTCCTGGCGTCTCAAGGTGAACACGGCACACGCCCGCGGCCTGGCGTGACCGGGGAGCCCGTGGCACCGGGCTGGGCTGGGCACCTCTCGGCCCTGCCCCCCCTCCCGGCGAGCCCTCCCAGCCCCCCGGCCCCAACCTGGGGCTCCCGGGGCAGAGGTGCGGGACGGCACTGGCCACGCACCTCCATCCTGTGCCCGTCTCCCGCATCAGCCTTCCCGTTCTTTGTCATCGCCTCGCTGGGACTCCAGGCAGGTCAGAACCAGCGGATAAACATCTGTGGCACAGCTGGATCTGCCCCTTGGAAAATAGTGACTTACAGAGATCAGACGCCGCTGGGCCTTCCTGTGGCAATGAGGGACCAGAACCTCCTCCGTGGGGTGTCTGTGTGTGGTGTCTGTGGTGCATATGTGTGTCAAGACTTGAGCCCAGAGCCTGCCCTGCTCAGGACTGCTCTACAACCACTTGGGCCAGGCCTCTAGGCCAGCATTTTGCGTCTCTGCTGGAGATGGAGTCTTGCCTGGACTTTCACACTGTGATTCTCCGGCTCTCAGCCTTCTGCACAGCTGAGATTACAGGCACGGGCCTCTGGCAACCAGTTTCCTTTCTCCTCTCGAGCCTGAAGCTTACGTCCCAGCCCCAAAGCGATCTCGGGGTCACAAGACCCTTCTGTCCCCAAGCAGCAGATCTGATCAAACTCCAGCGCCTGCCTCCTTCACTGGCAGAAAGCGACAGGCCACAGGAACCAAGACTTGCACCCTAAAACTTTGTTTCCAGGGGGTGCAGGGAGGCCCCGGCATCCCCATGGCTGGGGTGGTTCCCAGCCGGGGGCTGAGGTCAGAGTAAAGATGCTCAGTACCTGCACGGTTCCGAGAGGGGGCTCGTCCCCCAATCCGCACAGAGGCCAGTTCTGCAGGGCCGGCGTTTGCTGTAGGTCAAGGCAGGTGGAGGCCCACTCTCTTGGTCCCCTGTCCTCCAGACACGAAGGGCTCTGGGGCTGGGAGCTGGGAGGGGGCAGGTTGGCTGTCAGTGGAGCGACGGTGGCCTGGGCCAGGCTGATTCAGAACCGGATGAGCTCTCTGGGGACCCTGTCCCTCCTGGAGCCTTGACAGGGCTGCGTGTCCTCGGGCTGCGCTCACGAGAGACTCGGTTCCTGGCTTTTCAAGGCCATCTGCGGCCGGGTTCTAGAGTTCCACATCCTGAAAACTGGCTGGCACAACCGGCTTCAGGAGCCAAGCCCGCAGCTGTGCCACTGCGAGCAGCTCTGACGCCAGGCTGCGGGAGGGAGGGCCCTGGCTCGGGGAGCCCCCCCCCCCCCGGGCCGGCTGCTCTGGGGCTCCATGGGAACCCGCACCTCCTAACCACCCGCTCGCCGGCTTCGCTTTTGACAGGCTAAACTTTTAACGTCCGCCCTAAACTAACTTGTAACCTTCTTTACGTATTCTGAGATCTCAGCCCTTCGGAGATGAGGCACAAACTTCTGTCTTTTCACTTTCTTGGCAGTGCGCCTTGGTGAGGGGTTCGTCACTTGGGCAGAGTCCAGCTTATCTTCTATGTCTGTTGTTTGCCAAGGATCCTAGTCAAGCCCTCTCAGCCGAGTCGGGTGTTTTCTCCCTCTACGTGCTGTGGCTTTTAAACCGTTTTGATCTGATCTTGGTGCGTGGCGGGAGGCGGGAGGGTCTAACTTCAGCCATCCAAAGCGGCTCTGGCCGCCTCGTCAGTGTCCCCTGACCACAGATGCTGGGTTTGACGCCGGCTTGCGCGTCAGCACCACACTGCTTTGATTACTGTCACTTTGTAGTGAGTTTTGAAACAGGGAAATGAGACTCCTCCACTTCCTTTTCCGTCACTGGCAATTCTGTGGTAGCTCAGAGAACAGTCCACACCTCCCAGGCTACCTTCCCTGAGACTCAGATGGGGTCCAAGATGAGGCCGGGTAGCCGAGAACACAGAAGCCAGCGCCTCCATGCACCCTCCCTGGACACCAGCCCTCGCCCACCTTCCCTTCAAGGGCCAGACCAGCTGGTCAGGGCCACCAGCCTCCTCCCGGGGAGGGTGGCCAGGGTTATGTCCTGTTCACCCACACTGACCTCAGGGTGAAGTATGTGGGTGGGCTTGGTCCTCAGTGGCTGCTGACGGATGCTGCCCCTCCTTCCCCTCCAGAGTGCACCGGCACCCCCTGAACAGCTCCCACCCACCCACGGGCAGCTCCTCCTCCTGCCGCCCCAAGGGGACCCAGGAAGCGGGCAGGGAGAGTCCTGTGACCCTTCTTCCCAGGGCCTCAGCCCCACCGGACCCGGGCTCCCCCATCCTGGGAGTGGGGGTCCTGGTTCTGGCCCCGTGCTCTCTCCCACACAGCTGCCATTGTTAGATCCAGGGAAACACAGACCCCACGGTGGCCCCTTCCAGATCGGTGATTCCCAGAGACACACAGTGCCCGCCTCCGGAATCAGTGATTCCCAGAGACACACAGTGCCCACCTCCGGAATCAGTGATTCCCAGAGACACACAGTGCCCACCTCCGGAATCGGTGATTCCCAGAGACACACAGACCCCACAGTGCCCGCCTCCAGAATCAGTGATCCCCAGAGACACACAGTGCCCGCCTCCAGAATCAGTGATTCCCAGAGACACACAGTGCCCGCCTCCGGAATCAGTGGTTCCCAGAGACACACAGACCCCACAGTGCCCGCCTCCGGAATCAGTGATTCCCAGAGACACACAGTGCCCGCCTCCGGAATCAGTGATTCCCAGAGACACACAGTGCCCACCTCCGGAATCAGTGGTTCCCAGAGACACACAGTGTCCACAGTGCCCGCCTCCGGAATCAGTGGTTCCCAGAGACACACAGTGCCCGCCTCCGGAATCAGTGGTTCCCAGAGACACACAGTGCCTGCCTCCGGAATCAGTGATTCCCAGAGACACACAGTGCCCGCCTCCGGAATCAGTGATTCCCAGAGACACACAGTGCCCACCTCCGGAATCAGTGGTTCCCAGAGACACACAGTGTCCACAGTGCCCGCCTCCGGAATCAGTGGTTCCCAGAGACACACAGTGTCCACAGTGCCCGCCTCCGGAATCAGTGATTCCCAGAGATACATAGTGCCCACAGTGCCCACCTCCGGAATCAAGTGATTCCCAGAGACACACAGTGCCCACAGAGCCTGCTTCCGGAATCAGTGATTCCCAGAGACACACAGACCCCACAGTGCCCGCCTCCGGAATCAGTGATTCCCAGAGACACACAGACCCCACAGTGCCCGCCTCCGGAATCAGTGGTTCCCAGAGACAGGTGGGCTAGTAGGCTGCAAATCAATACTCCACCCACCTGCTGGTTCCTCCTTGGGTCTGGTCCCCACCTTGGGTCTGGTCCCCACCTGGGGCTCCCCTCCCAGGCCAAGGCATTCCCCAGGGGTGTCCTCCTCCGTTAGCGCCACGGCCTCCCTTCCTGCATGGGCGGCCAGCCAGGACGTCGGAGGCCACAGCCATCACCCAGGCGCTACCGGTGGCCCCTCCCACCACAGTGTAGGTCCGAGGACCTGCCACGCCCGCAGGCCTGGAGGAGACTGCAGGGAGACACACCAGCCCCGGGCGAGAACACAGGGGACCTGACCGGGAACAACCAGCCCCCAACAGCCCCACCGTGCTCCACGTGTTCATGGTGTCTTCCTAAAAGTGACAACAAGAACCCAGCTGGGGAACCTCACGCTCAGCCCTGTCCTTTCCCGGTGGCCACAGCACCCTGTCCAGAGGCGAAGCCGTCCACCCTCCCAGAGAGGCCCACGGGGTGTGTTCAACTGGCCTCCCACTGGAAGTTGCTATATTTGGGGGGCAGAGAAAGTCCAGCCCAGTCCCGCTGATGACCTTATCCACGAAGGGCCTGGGGAGGGACCGCTGGGGTCTCCAGAGCTGGGCGTGCGCGGACACCAAGCCCTGCAGTGGCCAGCCTCTGAGCCGCGGGCAGCACCGGGCCTTTCCTCCCTGGGGGACTCGCCGCCCCGGGCCGCCTCCCGGACGGCCAGCTCCCCGCAGGGCGGCACACGCAGAGCCCCGGGAAGCGTCTGACGGAAGCTGGTCTTAGAAAGAGCAGCCAGGCTGTGCAGACGGCAAAAACAGGCACGGGCCTCCCCAACACACGGAACAGGCAGGACAACCAAGAAAGCCCGGAGCTGCTAGGGTCCAGGAACCCAGGCCGCTGCCCGGGGGTCTGTGTACCCCTGCTGGGGCTCAGGCCGCTGCACCGGGGTCTGTGTACCCCTGCTGGGGCTCAGGCCGCTGCCCGGGGGTCTGTGTACCCCTGCTGGGGCTCAGGCCGCTGCCCGGGGGTCTGTGTACCCCTGCTGGGGCTCAGGCCGCTGCCCGGGGGTCTGTGTACCCCTGCTGGGGCTCAGGCCGCTGCCCGGGGGTCTGTGTACCCCTGCTGGGGCTCAGGCCGCTGCCTGGGGGTCTGTGTACCCCTGCTGGGGCTCAGGCTGCTGCACCGGGGTCTGTGTACCCCTGCTGGGGCTCAGGCCGCTGCACCGGGGTCTGTGTACCCCTGCTGGGGCTCAGGCCGCTGCACCGGGGTCTCTGTACCCCTGCTGGGGCTCAGGCCGCTGCCTGGGGGTCTGTGTACCCCTGCTGGGGCTCAGGCCGCTGCATGGGGGTCTGTGTACCCCTGCTGGGGCTCAGGCTGCTGCACTGGGGTGTGTACCCCTGCTGGGGCTCAGGCCGCTGCCTGGGGGTCTGTGTACCCCTGCTGGGGCTCAGGCCGCCGCCTGGGGGTCTGTGTACCCGGCAGGCAGGTGGAACACCTCATGCAGACATGTCAGACCTGGGTGGGTGCCCCTGCCCGGGTTCCCCTCTCCTTGTGACGGCCAGGCTGATTCAGGGCGGCAGATCCGGAGCACAGCCCCCGGGGGGCGACGCCGTTGGCAGCCGAGCATCCAGGGTCACCCCCTGCAGCTGGAACGCTCAGACTAGAGAGACAGCCGCCAGCGCTTGGAGGTGCGGAGTACAACCTGTTTGGGGGGCCCCCGCCTGGCGCTGAGTGGGCCTTCCCCCCAACAGGCCCGGAAAAGGAGACTTGCCCAGACTTCCGGCTGATCAAAGGGACTGGGGATGCAGCCACACAGGGCAGCTACCAGCACGCCCGGCCTTGAAGTTGCACGCCCGCGGGCAGAAGCTTGGGAGAGGGGGTGGCGACAGGGAGGACCACCCTGGAGAAGAACGAGCCCGGCCGGCTCCCAGTGCCCTCGCCCTCTCCCGGCAGGCAGTGCCCGGCTCTGGAGCACAAGGGGCCTCCGGGTGAAGACCTGGAGGCCGGCTTCTCTGGACTGGGCAGGGCCGGGACCAGGCCTGTGAGCTGAGCAGGCAGCAGCACCCGGTTCCCGCAGTCCACGTGGGAGTGACTCCAAGGGCGAGCTCCTCCTGAGCGCACAGCTGGCTCCACGATTCCCACCGGGCCAAGGGGGAAGCAGCCGGGCAAAAGGCTAGGAGACCCAGCCCCCCAACAACCAACCCTCCGAGGGCCAAGGCTCCCCGCCACCGGGCCCGACCCCACCAGCAAGGACGACACTGGCAGTGACATCTGGGCACGCTTTGGAGTCACGCAACAACCGCGGGAGGTCAAACAGAAACGGAAACCTATGCCCTTGTGCCGGGTTGGGGGCACTCAGTTCCCGTTCCCCTGGGGCCATGGCAATGCCAGCCCAGCAGAGGGGGGGCGGGGAGAGGCAGAAGGCCTGTTCTCCGGGGGGAGTGCCCGGTTCTAGTCTGGACCTGTGAGGTAGAGGTACTGTGACTTTGCTGGTGTTGGAATCAGCCCGAGGCCCAGAAACGGCCCTGATACGAACCGCTGACCCCGGCCAGGTGAAGAGGGCGCGTGCCACAGTGACACTGACCGGCCAGTGGCCGGAGACCAGCCTCAGCCCAGGTTCAACCAGATCCCAAGGCCAGGTCCCCAAACACACGGTGGGCACCAGAGCTCACAGACAAGAGGGTAGGTAGCCTGGGTGGGGAGCTGCTCGCCCGGCTGCAGGAGACGGGGCCAGGTAGGCCTGGGGCAGGCGGGCAGGCAGTGGTGCCAGGCCCAGGCAAGAAGGGGCTGGCCTGGTGTGCACCCTCGGGGGTCCGTGTGCATGCGTTACCATGTATGTGTGGGGGAAGCGCACACGTGAGCCCTCAGATGGGGGGGGGGGAGGCAGACACGAGCCCTGACTGAGCCCTCACACCGGGGTTATTCAATGGCTCTCTCCATCGGTGCCAGGTTATTGGCTTCCCCCCATTTCCAAAGGCCATGTATCTGGGTTCGGGGCCGGGGCCGGGTCCTGGTCGGCGAGGCCTCTGCCCGCAGGCGGAGAACAGGGCGGGAGGGGGAAAGCGAGGCTGGAGCGGCCGCCGGGAAGAAGCGGCCGGACCGAAGCGACCCCGGCCCCGGTCCCCGCGCGGCCGCCCCGCCGGCGCCTCCCCGGCGGCCTCCGCGTTCCTCCGCGCCCGGGCCCGCCGGGGTCGCCGGCCCCCCCCCCCCCGCGCCCACCGACCTGTTCTGGCCACTCACGGCCTTTGTTCCCCGGCAGCCGGAGGATCTCGTGGAGGGGCCTAGACAAGGACCGGGGCGCCGGCCGTCCCCACGCGGGGCTGGGACCGCGCCCGCCACGGAGACGCCGGGTGTGCGGGGCGCGGGGGCGCGGCGGGGGCGCGGCGGGCACCGACCGCGGCCGCGGGCCCCGACTTCGCCGGGGGGCGGGGAAGCCCGCGATTGGCGCGCGGCGGGCGTGACGCCACGTCCGGCGGGGGAAGCCCGGCCTCGGCCGCCCCCCGGGGGGTGCCGCCGCCCCCGGGCGCTGGGTCCCGGCGCCGGCCCTCGGGGACCCCGGAGGCGGCCCCCGCCCGCCGCCCCCCTCCCCGGGACGCCCCCTTCTCCCCCGCGATCGGTGGGCTCGCGCGGGCGCGGCGGGCGGCGTCCCCGCGTCCCCCAGGCCGGGCGCGCGCGCGCGCGGCGCCCCGGGGACCGAGCCCCGGCCGCGCCCCGCCGCGCCGCGCCGCCCCGCCCCGCCCCGCCCCGCCCTCCCCGCGGCCGCTGGGGGCCGGGCCGGCGGCGGGGGAGGCGCCGAGTCCCGGCTGCGCGCTCGCCGCCGCGCTTTGGGCGGCCCGACCCGCGCCCGGACCTCGCGCGCCCCGCGCCGCACGCAGCCGGCTTTTGTTGTCTCGGTCGCCGCGGCCGGAGGAGCGCGAGCCGCGCGCCCCGGGACCTCGGCCCGGCCCTCGGCGGGCGGGGGCCGCGCAGGCCGGCCGCGACCCGGGCGAGGTGCGCGCGGGCGGCCGGGGCGCCGCCGGCCCCGCCATGGAGCTCCGGGCCCGCGGCTGGTGGCTGCTCTGCGCGGCCGCCGCGCTCCTCGCCGGCGCCCGCGGGGACCCCGCGAGCAAGACGCGGAGCTGCGGCGAAGTCCGCCAGATCTACGGGGCCAAGGGCTTCAGCCTCAGCGGCGTGCCCCAGGCGGAGATCTCGGGTGAGTACGGGCGCGGCGCCCGCCCCGTGCGCCCCGGCCGAGGGCTCCCCGTCCCCGGCCCCGCGCCCCCGCGCCCCCGCCTCCGGCCCGCCCGGCGCGGCCCCCGGCCCCCGGCCCGCCGCCCGGCCCCCTGCGCCGCCGCGCGCCCGCCCCCCTCGGTCGTCGTCCCCGAGCCGCGCGCCGCTCCGTCGCGCCCGGGCCCCCCGCGCGCGGGCCGGGCGGCGGCTCCGGGGGCCCGGGCTCCGGTGGGGGCCTCGGCCGGGGTCCGGCCCAGCGCGCCCGCGGGGACCCGGGCGCCGCTCTCGGGGCGCTGCCCCCCCCCCTCCCCGGCGTGGCTGGGCGGCCGGGGCTCCGGGCACTGCGGTGCCGGCCTCGCGGGGAGGTGTCGAGGGTCTTGCCCGAGGACCCCCAGGGGGACCCCAGCGGCGGCCGCCTCGGTGGGTCTGCGAGCGGATCCCCCGTCCCTGGCGGCGCGGAGCGAGGGCTGCGCGCCTTAGAGCGACCCGCGCCAGGGTTCCCCGACGATCCTACCCGAAACTTGTGCCCGCCGGCGCCCCCCGGCCCGCGCGCCCGGCCCTCGGGGCTCAGGGGGCCGCCCGGAGCCCCGACCCCAGCTGCAGGTGGTCGGTGCCTTGGATCCCGCCCAGGGGCCGTGTCATCTCTTTGTAAGAAGCGCGGCCCTCCTGGCGGCAGACTAGGCCCTGCAGCTGCCCGCGAGCCGCCCGCCCGCCCGCCCCCTCCCTTCCCGGCCTCCCGAATTGTCTGGGAGCTCGGGGCGCAGTGTCCAAGGACCTCCCAGATCCCAAGTTTCACTGTCAAGTGCCGGTGCCGCCCTCGGGGGCCTGTGCGGCTCGCCTAGGTCGCAGGGAGGGAAGGGCAAAGCAGACCCGCCGCGTCCGTCCGGCTCCAGAGGCTCTCCCCACGCTGAGGGCCAGCCGGGGCCCCCCTTCCCGGGGAGGATAGGAATGCTCACCGGGAAACGGGGGCTGTCCCAACGCCGAGGACGAGGGGAGCACCGTGAGCCATGGGCCCAGCCCAGGAGGGAGGCCGCCAGGCTCTAGCCCCCGGCCCCCAGCAGAACTCAGAACTCAGGACCTGCAGAACTCGGGCTGCTTGCCGGCCTGGTCCCTTCAAGCCCCCGGGACAGGCCTTCTGGTCCTGCCCCCTGCAGACTCAGCCCAGTCATCTTCCAGGAGGCCTCCCACCGTCCCGGTCTCTGGGCTCTGCCTGGAGGCGGCAGGCCCTGGCACAGTGTGGCGCGGGCTCTGCCCACACCCTGGCACTCCTGCCACACAGTAGGAGCCCCGGGCGCCCGGGGATGTCCGCCCAGCCCCGGGGCTCGGAGGACGCGCTTCTGCGAAACTTCGCACACCCGTGCCCCCGGGCGGCTGGTGTCTCTCCGGGGACTTGCTTCGCTTAGACCCGCTGGACACTGCGGTCAGGCAGGGGCTGAGGGGCAAGGGCAGGCGGGGTGGAGACGGCCATAGCCCGGTTCCTTCCGGGTCGGGGGCCCAGAGCAAGCACGCTGTTGGCTTGGAATCTGTGTGGGGCACGCTGCTGGCCGTTCGGCCGCCTGTCCCCCTGGAAGCCTCCGAGGGGGCCCTGCCTGTGCCCGGGACTCGAGCCAGTTAGCGTCTGCCCCCCGAGAGCAGCCCACTCCTTCAGCCCCGCGAGGCCGGGAGCTTCGTGCCGCCGTGGTCCTGCCAGTGTCCACAGAGGGGTGCCGCCCCCCATCCTCCGCAGAGTGAGACAGCGCCGGGCACTGGAGAGCGCATGGACCCGGGAGACCTGCCCGGGGAACCGTAGCCTCTGGGGCAGCAGCCAAAGCCGGCGTCCCCTCGGGCTCTGTCCCCCTGGAACCGGGCTCCGAGGACCGGGCGCCCTCTGCTGGGCCCTGGAGGCGCTGTCCCGGGAGTAGCCCTGGGTCCTCTGCCCGTTCCTCGGGCCCCAACGCCAGACTTCCCACGAGGGCTGTCCTCTCCAGGAGGGGTGGAGGCGGCCCGGAGCCCGGCCTGTGGAGGTGGGCGCTTCATTGAGTGTCCACCCCCACGGTGGGGGAACGCCCCAACGTCCCCTCGTGGTTGTGAGGGGCCTTCCCAGCTTCTGTCTGGGGGCGACCACAGGCCAGTACGCAGCTCCTGTTTGAAGCATTGTCTGGTTTCCTGGGCCGCCCGGCGGGTGGCGGCCATGAAGACGATGCCGACGGTGGTGGTCCTGATTTGTGGGTGCGGAGCGGGCCCGGAGGGGGCGGCCCGCCCTCCCTCCCCCCACGCCGGGCGCCTCGCCGAGAGCCGGGGCCAGGTCTTGGTGCTGGGAGACAGCTGCCGACTCGTGGCTCCTGCCTCCGCCTCCGCTCAGAAGGTCCTCCCTGGGCCACGGCGGTCCCCGGCCCCCACCGGGCCTGCTGGCACGGCTGGGCGCGGCCGTCGGGGGCTCCGTGGGGCGGAGAACCGTGCTCGGAGTCCCCCCTGTTGCCACGGAGCCGGGCCTGGCTCTGGGCCCGCGGCTCCGTCGCGTCCCTTTGTGCCAGCCACGCTTGGAGGTGGCGGGCAGGGGGGCCTCGTGGGAGTGGCCCGAGGCGGAGCCGGCTCGGAACCCACTGGGCGATAGATAGGACCTGTCCTGCCCCCCTGTGCTACGGGGCTCGGCCTCCGTGGGCAGTTTACGCCGTGGAGCCCGCACGGGGCCCAGGAGGCTCAGAGAAGAACTTTTCTTCTTTGTGCAGGTGCTGGCAGGCCCAGAGTCTAAGGGGGGGGTCTTCGGGCTGTACCCCTTCCCTCACCCTAGGAGGTGGCGTCTTACCACGCCAGGGCCACCCCCCCCCCCCCGAGCAGGATGCTCCATGGGCCCCAGCTGGGCGGGAGCGGAAGGCCCCAGTGTGGTCAGCATGGGTCCCCATGGGGCCCTGCCCCTGCCGTGCCGCAAGGAGCTGAGCTGCGCGGGGACCGGGCTGTGCAGGCGGGGCTGGCTGACCCGGCGGGGCACCTGCATGACTCAACACCCTGGGGCCCTGGAGCCCGGAGCCTCGGCGCTGGACGGGCCTGGAGAGGCCTCCGCCCGGCCTCCCCGGCTTGGGGATGATGACAGAGAGTCAGGCTCACCGCCCGGGGGTGCACAGGACGGGTAACTCCTGTGCCGCCTGCCCTCTCTGCGCCCCTCCCGGCCAGATGCCCTCCGTGAGAACCCCCGTCCACCCGCGGGGCAGCCCGCGTACCCGTGCCGTTCAGAGGGGCGCATCAGAGCCAGGAGCGCCACCCAGCCGGCTTCCTTAGGGCCCAGCCCGGCGGGCCGCGAAGCCAGCTCGCAGCAGATCACATCCGCTGCCAGGCATGGTGCTTTCTGGAAAGCTCATACCATCTCGGCGTGGAGGCTGAAACGGGTTGGGCTGACAGGGCCGCAGGGCTGGCCGGACCGCCGCCTCTTAGCACCTAGGATGCTCTCTGCAGACACCGTTCCCCGTGAGCCTCGGCCGCTCCCATCACCTTTGGGAGCCGGATGTGCACCCAGACGGCCCGGCCGTGCTGCTCACTGGCCCCAGGTGAGCACACCGGGGAGACGGGCCGGGCAAGGGGCTCCCCCGAGGCCGCGCCGCCTCTCCTCGGGCCGGGCTGTCCCCTGGCCGTCGGGGACCTGGGTGACCCACGAGGCCGGGACCCTGGGCCCTGCGTGGGGTGACGCGCGGCCTCCCGCAGCTGGCTCTTGCCTCGCTGGGTCTCTGGCGCCCGGAGTCTCTCCCTCCGTGGGCCTCGGCCGTCTTCGGGTTGGGGGGACCCCGGGGACCCCTGCGCCGCGGTCAGAGCCGGCAGCCGCGCACGGCAGGACGCGCGTGGCACGTCGCGGGGCCGAGGTGGACGGTGGGCAGCAGCCCGTAGACCCCTGGCTGCCATTCTCTTCACCGAGGGTCGCCGGCGTTCACGGGCAGGACTCGGGGCCCCCGCTTCTGGGTGGGGAGCCTGCCAGCCAGTGGGGGGCTAGGTCCGCGGGCGGACGTCCCGGGGCCGTGGAGCCCGGGGAGGGTAAGGCGGAAGCCTCGTGGCATGCCCGTGACCCCGCTCCCGGGGCCGGGGCCGGGGCGGAGGCCGCTGCTCATTCGCAGCACGCGCTCCCTGGATCCAGGCTTGGCCGGGTGACAGCGCAGCCCCTGGAGGCTCCGCCCGAGCGGCTCCCTGGCCGGCGCCCAAGGCTCCAGCCCCAGGCCCGGCGGCCGCGGCGGCCTGGGCTGCGCGGGGTGGACAGCCGGCCCTCGGCTGGGGAGGAAGGAGCCGGCAACGGGTACCGGGCGCTAGGTAGGGACTGGGCCAGAGCCCGCAGCGTGGCCCCCCGGTCGGCCCGGCGTGCCTGCCACCCGGGCCCTGCCGGTGCACGCGAGGAGCTCGGTCACCCCCGGGCTGGCCCAGGGCCCCCAGGGCCCTCGGGCTCCTTCAGGGCCGTGTGTCTGGAGCTGCCCCGGAGACGGGTCCCCGGGCACTTGCTGCCCGCCGCGTGAGTCACCCCCCGCCCCAGCCCAGGCTTGCCCCGCGCCAGTGTGGGCGCCGGCCGACGAGCCGGCCTGGGTGGGCGTGAGGGAGGCCACGCACTGGGGGGACGAGGGCGTCCGAAGAGCAGGGGCGGGGTCGAGTCAGGGTCAGGAGGAACGGGGGAGCTGGGCCTGAGAGCAAAGACCCCAACGTACAGAGAAGCCCGGAGGCCGGGAGGGCAGGGGCAGGGCCGGGAGGGCAGGGGCAGGACGAGAAACGGGCCTGCAGGCCTGGCCACGCCGGGGACACGGGGGTGGGAGAGCCAGGCCAGCCCCAAGCCCGGGCCCTACAGACAGACGGGCCAGGAGGACGGCAGGACGGCGTGGCCGTCTCAGCCCCGCCGGGTGGATCTCCAGAGGTCAGAGCCGACCCCGGGCCGGGGTGGCGGGCACCGTGGGGGGCGCGGCGGGGGCCGGGGGGGACCGGGCACCGTGTGGGCAGCGCCCCGCACCAACGCCGGGCTTCCTGCGGGCTTGGCCTCGCTGCACCGCGGTGAACGGGCATCGCCCAAGGGGCGCCGCGTCCACGCGTGGGGCTGGCGGTTGAGCTCCCACCCCTCCGGCCCCGCAGACCCCGGCCGCGCCGAGAGGACCCCCGTGCGGGGAGCTCGGGCCGGGGCCCCCGGGCGCCGCCCGCGCCTCTCGCCAGCCTGCTTTGTGCCGGGCCAGCCTGGGCTCCTCGTCTGGTGCAGGGAGCCGGCCACACTGGCCCAGAGGCCGCGGTGTGGAGCAGCGGGCACCGGCATGGCGGGGAGGGGAGGGCGGGGCCTCCGCAGAACGGGAGGCCGGGCTGGTGCAGGAGATGTATCCGTCCTCCTCCCGCTGCACCCTGCCAGGGGTGGCTTCCACGGGACTGGCCCCGTCCTGGGAGCGCCGAGGGAGGGAGGGAGGGAGGGAGGGAGGGAGGGAGGGAAGGAGGGAGGGAGGGAGGGAGGGAGGCTGGCCGGCCTGCACCTGGCCCCGGAGCCTGGCATCCGGGGGGCTCTGGCTGGAGCGAAGGACCCGGGCCATCCACGCTGTGGCCCTGGCAGGACCCCCCCCCCCGCCGGCGGACCCCAAGGGTCCCCGGGCGCAGCAGCTGTGGGCGCGGCCCGTCCAGCCGTCCTCGGGCCAGCCTGAGTGTCAGCCGGTTTTCGGGAAAGGAGCCAAGGAAGGGCACTGGGGACACCACGGGCCCGGGAGAAGCTGGCGGGAGAGAGGCCTGGCGGGACCCGCTGAGCCCGGAGGTCTGGGCACTTGCCACCAAAGGGGGCCTCCTTAGATGGCCCGGGCCCCAGCACGGGCCCTCCGACACTGTTGGGGACAGGGGTGGCTTCTCTGCCTGGGTCCCCCAAGTCCCCCTGCGGCCAGGCCCCGGGTCCCAGTGGACAGTGTGGGGCTGCAAACTCCCTCTCTCCAGAGAGACGTCCAGAATGATGGTCCCTGAGAAAGGAGCTGCGGACAAGGAGAAGGGGGGTCCCAGCCTCAGGACAGATAGAGGGGGGACAGGCAGGAAGAGGGCCCCAGCTGGTCCGTCCAGGCTGTGCTTGAACCCGCTCTCCAGATATGCGGCTTGTTTATGCACTCAGCTGCAGGCAGGTGTGGCTGGTACCTTTCAACTCTGCGACCCACGCGAGAACACAGGGGTCCGGGTCTCCCAGATGCTGCTTCAAAGTCTCTGGGGCCCAAAAATAATGCATCGTTCTTCCGCAGTCGAAATGAAGCTGGCATCCGTCGTTGGCCGCCCTCCCCGGATGGGGCCTGTGGGGCGAGGGGGCCCGCGCACCTGCCTCCCCGGGCGGGCGGGGTGCTGTGTGGGCAGCCATGCCCGGGGAGACCGCCCAGACCTCTGCCACTCCACGAGAACGTGTCGGCTCCTGCCTGGGCCTCCACCTCCACCCAGGAATTCCCCTTGGATGGGGAGCCAGGGAGAGAGGGGGGCTGGGAAGCAGTGACCCTGGACGCGCGCCCCTGGGGGGAGGGGGAGGGCTGGGAAGCAGTGACCCTGGACGCGCACCCCTGGGGGAGGGGGAAGGGCTGGGAAGCAGTGACCCTGGACGCGCACCCCTGGGGGAGGGGGGAGGGCTGGGAAGCGGTGACCCTGGACGCACCCCTGCAGGGGGGAGGGAGAGGGCTGGGAAGCGGTGACCCTGGACGCACCCCTGCAGGGGGGAGGGAGAGGGCTGGGAAGCGGTGACCCTGGACGCAGCCCTGCGCGGGTCACGCTGTGGCGTCCGCTGGGGAAGCAGCACGGTGGTGAGGATCCTGTGACTGGAGCATGAGGCGGCTCAAACGCCCACCGGGGTCCCGGGCCCAGAGCAGCGTGCCTCCGAGGCCGGCCTCCAGGTCCCTAGTAACACACCGGGGCTGCTCCGCCTTGGGGAGCAGGGGTTCCTGATGGGCGGAGGGGAGGCACGGTCCTCCATGGCCTCGTTGCCCGGAATGCCCACACCCGCGCTAGTGTATTTATGCGTGTTTATGTATGCAGTGCCAGCCCCGGCCGGGGTGCCGGTGGGGGGGGGCGCAGGCGTGCGAGTGCAGATTCCGAGGGGCTGCGTGTGCCACCTCCTGGGGGGACGGGCGAGTGGGCTTTGAGAAGCCATGGCCCCAGGGCCACGCCCACAGGCCGCCCCTCCCGCCGGACCACCTTTCACCCGCTCCTCCCCCAGAGGCTGTGGACATTCACAGGGCGGGCAGTCGGGCCTCCCGCGGTGCCCGTTCCCCCCATGGGTACCCAGGCCGCCCCTGGGCCTACGGTAGGGAGAGGGTGGGCATGCCATCTGGGAAAGCTGTGCAGAGCCCCGGCGGCCAGCCTGGGTGTCCCCAGTCCCTCCCGTCCCCAATCCCAGCCACCCAGGTTGTGTGTCCTCTTGAGCCGGCTTGGCCGGGGCACCCGACGGGCGAGTCGCGCGCCAGCCTGGGGCGCCGAGGACGGGCACCACGGTGTTCGGAGCTCTGTGCCGGGGAGAGGGGCCGGCAGAGGCAGGCGGCCCGCTGGGCAGGACCCGCGCCCCGCAGGGGCTTCTGCACACCTGATGTCCGCCGGCCCTCCGGGTCCGTGCGTGGGGCGGGGCAGGCGGCCCGCTGGGCAGGACCCGCGCCCCGCAGGGGCTTCTGCACACCTGATGTCCGCTGGCCCTCCGGGTCCCGTGCGTGGGGCGGGGTGGGGAGTGGAGGCCGGGGCGCTGCCCAGCGTGTCCAGGGAGGGCGCCAGTGGTAGAAGGGCCGGGAGGAACCCGGGGGCCTGGAAGCAAGCGCCGCGGGTCCAGGCCTTGAAGGACGGGGGGAAGGGGGGACCCCGGGAGCCTTGGTGGCGATCTGTCTGGCGTTGGGGGGCGGGGGGGGGCCAGGGCTCTGGTCAGCGGGCGCGAAGGGCAAGCCCGGGCCCGCCCCGGGCACCCGCAGGCCCGCCCCGGGCCCCCCCTGCCCCTCCGGCGCCCCGGCCGGCCAGGCTGCTTCCGGGTGAGCCTGGGGGTCCGATCTGCCCCCCCCCGCCACCCCGCCCCGGGTGTGGGCAGCGGGAGGACCCGGGCCCGGGGGGCGGGGCCTGGGAAGCCCACTGCGGTTTCCGGGGAGACGGAGGCGGGGCCGCGGGAGGAGCCGCCTTCGCCCCGTGCGCCGGCGCGGGACCTGCGGCGCCCGGGCTGCGGGACCGGAGCTGCCCGGGGCCGGAGCTGCCCGGGGGCCGCGGGGCCGGAGCTGCCCGGGGGCCGCGGGGCCGGAGCTGCCCGGGGGCCGCGGGGCCGGAGCTGCCCGGGGGCCGCGGGGCCGGAGCTGCCCGGGGGCCGCGGGGCCGGAGCTGCCCGGGGCCGGAGCTGCCCGGGGCCGGAGCTGCCCGGGGGCCGCGGGGCCGGAGCTGCCCGGGGGCCGCGGGGCCGGAGCTGCCCGGGGGCCGCGGGGCCGGAGCTGCCCGGGGGCCGCGGGGCCGGAGCTGCCCGGGGGCCGCGGGGCCGGAGCTGCCCGGGGGCCGCGGGGCCGGAGCTGCCCGGGGGCCGCGGGGCCGGGCCGGGCGGCCGGGGCGCGCCCCCCCTCGCCGCCCGCCCGCCCCCCGCTCCGGCGCCCGCCCCGCCCCGCCCCGCGGCGAGCCCGCCCTCCGCCGCGCCCACTGCGGCGAGCCCCTGCCCCGCCGCCGCGGCCCGGTCCGGAGCCGCAGGTGTGGCCGCTTTGTTCACCGGGCCGTCGGGGTCGGTGCCCCGCCCTCGCCCCGCCGCGGAGGCCCCTCGGTGACGCTGCCGGGGGGGGGGGGTGGGAGGGCGGGGCGCGGCCCGGGAGGCCCGGAGGCCGCTCGCCCCCCGCCGACGGAGCGGCCCCCGCGGGGGCCGGGGTGGGGGCCGGGCCGGGCCGGAGCGGGGCCGGGGCGGGGCGGGCGGGACGCGGCGGAGGGCGGGACGCGGCGGAGGGCGGGGCGGGCGGGACGCGGCGGAGGGCGGGACGCGGCCCCCGGCAGGAGGCGGCGCTGGCCGGTCGGCGCCTCCAGGTGCAGCCCGAAGCTTCTGGAGGGCGGGTGGGCGCGGCCCCGCCCCGGGTCTCCCCGGAGGCTCCGGCTCCGCGTCCAGCGGCCGCGGCGGGGCGCGGGCGGCTGCGGGGCTCGGCTTTGGGGGGGACCGAGACGGGACCGGCGCTGCCGCCGTGGGCAGGCGGCTGAGGTCGGCCCGGAGGGGGGTCTGGGCCCCGGGAGCCCCGCATCGGGGGGGAAGGGGAGCCGGGCGGGAGGGGGTTCTGGGCCCCGGGAGCCCCGCATGGGGGGAAGGGGAGCCGGGCGGGAGGGGGTTCTGGGCCCCGGGAGCCCCGCATGGGGGGAAGGGGAGCCGGGCGGGAGGGGGTTCTGGGCCATCCCCACCCCCTCCACATCTGGAGGGAAGGGGAGCCTCGCATGGGGGGAAGGGGAGCCCCGCATGGAGGGAAGGGGAGCCGGCGCTGCCGCCTTGTCTGCTGTGTTCACGAGGAGCCAAGCCCGGGGACTGGGTGGTTGGGACCTGGAGGCTGAGCTATTAGAGCCCTGCCCTAAGTAAACAGCAGCCCCCTCCCCAGCCCAGGAAAACCTGGGGGCACCGGGGAAGGACAGCGGGTGAAGTCAGCTTGGGCAGTGGTCGGGGCCGTGGGCGCAGGCCTTCCGCGTGGAGATGCCTCCCTCGTGCGCGTTCGCCCTCCCCACTCCCTCTGCAGCCCGCCTTTCTCCAGGGATTCTCCTAGACCTGGGGCCGGTGTCGGGGCGGGCATGGTCGGTCGGGGCGGGCATGGTCGGTCGGGGCGGGCATGGTGTCGGGGCGGGCATGGTGTTGGGGCGGCCATGGTGTCGGGGCGGGCATGGTGTCGGGGCGGGCATGGTCGGTCCGGGTGGGCATGGTGTCGGGGCGGCCATGGTGTCGGGGCGGGCATGGTGTCGGGGCGGGCATGGTGTCGGGCGGGCATGGTGTCTGGGCGGGCATGGTGTCGGGGGAGGGCATGGTGTCGGGGCGGGCATGGTGTCGGGGCGGGCATGGTGTCGGGGCGGGCATGGTGTCGGGGCGGGCATGGTGTCGGGGGAGGGCATGGTGTCAGGGGAGGGCATGGTGTCGGGGCGGGCATGGTGTCGGGGCGGGCATGGTGTCGGGGCGGGCATGGTGTCGGGGCGGGCATGGTGTCCGGGCGGGCATGGTCGGTCCGGGTGGGCATGGTGTCGGGGCGGGCATGGTGTCGGGGCGGGCATGGTCGGTCCGGGTGGGCATGGTGTCGGGGCGGGCATGGTCAGTCGGTCGGGGCGGGCATGGTCGGTCGGGGTCGTGGGATTCCGGTTGGCCAGGCCGGCTCACACCACCCTCTGCAGGCCGACGCGGGTTCCTGCACCGGGCCCAAGCCTGAGCCCTGCCGCGGGCCGGGCGGGGGGCACCTGGCCCAGCCTGCCCGGGGCCCTCAGGCCGGCGCCCGGGCTCTGGCTCCGTGTCTTCACTCCCGTGTCTGTCCGAGGAGGGAGGGAGGGCCGGGGGCTGTGCTGGGGCGGCTGGAACAGCGCAGGCCACGGGCCGGCTGGGCCAGGAGTGGGGGCTGGGAGGCCGCGGGGTGGGGCGGGGCGGAGGACCCCGGTGCCCCAGTGCCTGCCCGGGGGGGAGGGGGGGCTGTGTTTCCTGGGTGTCTGTGACCTTAGCTCGCCTCGCCGTCTCTTCTTCACATCCTCACTGCGTGGGCCGCCAGGACCTGGGGGGGGGGGTCACGAGGGAGGCGCACAGAGGGAGGAGGAACCAGAAGAGATGCGCCGAGCCGCTGCCGCCCGTCACCCCGGGGGCCCCCCGAAGCCCCGTGCTGCACCCGCAGCCTCCTTCCGGGCGTGTCCTGAGCCTCGAGGACGCCTCTTACCCAGTGTGGCCCCCCAAGCTGGGCGGGGGCTCCGCCCTCAGAGATGCGCGGTGACTGCCCACCGGGCCCAGAGCGCCCCTTCTCTTCCATCCATGAAAGAAGGGGGAGCACCCCAAAACAAGGGGCTGGGCCTGGACGCACACGCCCCTTCTCTTCCGTCCATGAGAGAAGGGGGAGCACCCCAAAACAAGGGGCCGGGCCGGGACGCGCACACCCCTTCTCTTCCATGAGAGAAGGGGGAGCGCCCCAAAACAAGGGGCCGGGCCGGGACGCGCACGCCCCTTCTCTTCCGTCCATGAGAGAAGGGGGAGCGCCCCAAAACAAGAGGCCGGGCCGGGACGCACACGCCCCTTCTCTTCCATCCATGAGAGAAGGGGGAGCACCCCAAAACAAGGGGCTGGGCCGGGACGCGCGCACCCCTTCTCTTCCATCCATGAGAGAAGGGGGAGCGCCCCAAAACAAGGGGCCGGGCCGGGACGCGCACACCCCTTCTCTTCCATGAGAGAAGGGGGAGCGCCCCAAAACAAGGGGCCGGGCCGGGACGCGCACGCCCCTTCTCTTCCATGAGAGAAGGGGGAGCACCCCAAAACAAGGGGCTGGGCCGGGACGCGCGCGCCCCTTCTCTTCCAGCCTCGTGGTCGCTGGGGGGGCACGGCGGTACCCTCGCAGGCCGGAGCTGCCTGTGCTGGCTCCCGGCGCAGCCCCGAGCAGGGACGGGAAGGGGGCGGAGGGGGAGCAGGCGTCATGGGGGTGGTGGGTGCCTCCCAGGCGCACCCCACATGGCAGCCCCCTTTCTCTTGACCCCCCCCCACTGGAAGATAGCACCCCTGAAGCGGGATGACGCTTCTTGCCCCCGGCCTCTCTGCAGGCCCTGGGGGTGCCGGGTCCTGGGGTGGGACCCCCAGGCTGAGACCCCGGCTTGAGAGGAAAGAGGACGAGGCTGCCCCCCGGTCTGTCCCGCTTCTGCCCTCCCTCCTCTTGCCCCAGGCCCCCTCCTTTCCCTGCCCTCGAGGGCTCTGCTTGCCCACCCGTCTCCATCCCAGACACTGTGCGGCCCAGCACCCCAGCTCCGGCAGCCCTGCAGTAGGATGCATTTCGTAGATCGAGTCGGGGCGCAGGTACGCCCTGCCCCCCCACCACACACACTTGTGTTCCTGGGGTGCTGACACAGACGCTTGTGGCTGGTCCACACGCTCCTGCTGGCTCCGCGTGGGCGCCGTTGCCGGTTCCACCTCCAGGCCTGGGCTTCGCGGGGCAGGTGCTCTGCCCGCTGCTGAGGCTCCGGTCCTGGGACAGCGGGCTTCTGCACCCTTCCAGCTGGGCCTCCTCGGGGCCCCCTCAGCCCCCCACCCCTGAGCAATGGCAGTTCCGGCCCCCCACACTGGGCCCAGCCCTTCCCGCCTTCCTACCCCAGCCAGAGAAGGGAAAGGAGGCGGGGCGGGCCGGGCCTCTGGGGCCTCCGGGCCGCACGGAGCGGCTCCCGATTCCGGGACCGCTGCGGATCCCTCCCCCAGCCCCAGCCCTGTCGTCTGCCTCCATGGCGCCGGGCCAGGCTGGGCCCCCTCCTGCAGGCGTGGGAGGGCAGGCGGGCTGCACGGGGCTTCAGTAGCCCCCCACCAGCCCCCCCCCCCGGCTGTCACCTGTGTCCCTGGAGCTCAGTCCCCCGGTCTACCAGAGGGGGCACTGCCTCTCCTCCTAGCGGGCCTGGCGCCTCTCACGCCGTGGGCCCCTACCCCAGGGGCCGGGTCAGCCGCACGCAGCCCCCCACCCCGCCCGGCCTCACCCGGGGCCCCCGGCCGCCCGCCAGCCCCTCACGCCGCCCCTCCCCACAGGCGAGCACCTGCGCATCTGCCCCCAGGGCTACACCTGCTGCACCAGCGAGATGGAGGAGAACCTGGCCAACCGCAGCCGCGCTGAGCTGGAGGCCGCGCTGCAGGACACCAGCCTCGCCCTGCAGGCCACGCTGGCCGCCCAGCTCCGTGGCGTGGACGGTGAGCCGGGGCCCGAGGAGCGGTCGGGGCTGGAGGTGGGCGGCGCCGGCCTTTCAGCCATCGCGTCGGCAGGAAGCGACCGGGGTGCTGGGCCGTACCCCGGGAGGTGACGGGGGGCTGGGCTGTACCCCGGGAGGTGACGGGGGGCTGGGCCGTACCCCGGGAGGTGACGGGGGGCTGAGGTGTACCCCGGGAGGTGACGGGGGGCTGGGCCGTACCCCGGGAGGTGACGGGGTGCTGGGCCGTACCCCGGGAGGTGACGGGGGGCTGGGCCGTACCCCGGGAGGTGACGGGGGGCTGGGCCGGACCCCGGGAGGTGACGGGGGGCTGGGCCGTCCCCCGGGAGGTGACCCAGCGGCCTGCCCCCCTCCCCTGCGCACAGACCACTTCCAGCAGCTGCTGAACGCGTCGGAGCGCGCCCTGCGGGACGCCTTCCCCGGCGCCTTCGCGGAGCTGTACACCCAGAACGCCCGCGCCTTCGGGGACCTGTACGCCGAGCTGCGCCTCTACTACCGGGGCGCCGGCCTGCACCTGGAGGAGACGCTGGCCGAGTTCTGGGCGCGGCTGCTGGAGCGCCTCTTCCGGCAGCTGCACCCCCGGCTGCTGCTGCCCGACGACTTCCTGGACTGCCTGGGCAAGCGGGCCGAGGCCCTGCGGCCCTTCGGGGACGCCCCGCGGGAGCTGCGCCTCCGGGCCACCCGCGCCTTCGTGGCCGCGCGCACCTTCGTGCAGGGCCTGGGCGTGGCCGGCGACGTGGTCCGGAAGGTGGCCCAGGTGCGCACGGGCCCGGCGCTCCCCCCCCCCCGGGGTGCCCCGGCCGAGGGGGCCCCCCGCTCTGCGCCCCCATCGAGACGGCCGCTCGCGGGAGGGCCCGGGCCCCGAGCGCCTTCCTCGGCCGCTGCGAGCGGGGAGGGCCGGGAGCGGGCGGCCGGATGAAGGGGCGCGCGTGGGCGTCGTCCGGGGCGAGGCACCGGGGGCCCCGTGGGCGTCTGGCCGTGGGGGGGAGGCGGCTCGGGCCCCGCCCGCCCGGAGCCCCGTCCGGCGGGAGGGCCTCGCAGCCCGGGACGGGAGCGGCCGGGGGGGGGGGACTCAGGCTGCCCTCCCCCCCCCCCAGGTGCCCCTGGGCCCCGAGTGCTCCCGGGCCGTCATGAAGCTGGTCTACTGTGCGCCCTGCCTGGGCGTCCCCGGCGCCCGGCCCTGCCCCGATTATTGCCAGAACGTGCTGAAGGGCTGCCTCGCCAACCAGGCCGACCTGGACGCCGAGTGGAGGAACCTCCTGGGTGAGTGCCGGCCCCGCTGCCCAGCCTGCCCGGGGGGCGTCCGCCAGGCGCCTGGACAGTGGACAGCCCTGAGACCAGGAGACTAGCCCACCTGAGGCTGAGGGGCAGATTCCTATGGGATGTTCCCAGGGTTGAAAGGCTGGGCCTCACCCTGGGGGTTCCGTGGAGGGCTGGGAGGCTGGGCCTTGCCCTGGGGGGCTCTGTGGAGGGCTGGGAGGCTGGGCCTCACCCTGGGGGGCTCTGTGGAGGGCTGGGAGGCTGAGCCTTGGGGGGGCTCTGTGGAGGGCTGGGAGGCTGGGCCTCACCCTGGGGGTTCCGTGGAGGGCTGGGAGGCTGGGCCTTGCCCTGGGGGGCTCTGTGGAGGGCTGGGAGGCTGGGCCTCACCCTGGGGGGCTCTGTGGAGGGCTGGGAGGCTGAGCCTTGGGGGGGCTCTGTGGAGGGCTGGGAGGCTGGGCCTTGTTGGGGGGGGCTCTGTGGAGGGCTGGGAGGCTGGGCCTCACCCTGGGGGTTCCGTGGACGGCTGGGAGGCTGGGCCTCACCCTGGGGGGCTCCGTGGAGGGCTGGGAAGCTGGGCCTCACCCTGGGGGTTCCGTGGAGGGCTGGGGGGCTGGGCCTCACCCTGGGGGTTCTGTGGATGGCTGGGAGGCTGGGCCTCGCCCTGGGGGTTCCATGGAGGGCTGGGAGGCTGGGCCTTGCAGGGGAGGTGGGCTCTGAGGAGGGCTGGGAGGCTGGGCCTCACCCTGGGGGGCTCTGAGGAGGGCTGGGAGGCTGGGTCTTGGGGGGGGGGGGCTCCGTGGAGGGCTGGGAGGCTGGGCCTCGCCCTGGGGGGTTCCGTGGAGGGCTGGGAGGCTAGGCCTCGCCCTGGGGGGTTCCGTGGAGGGCTGGGAGGCTGGGTGTTGCCCTGGGGGGCTCCGTGGAGGGCTGGGAGGCTGGGCCTCACCCTGGGGGTTCCGTGGACGGCTGGGAGGCTAGGCCTCGCCCTGGGGGGTTCCGTGGACGGCTGGGAGGCTGGGCCTCGCCCTGGGGGGTTCCGTGGACGGCTGGGAGGCTGGGCCTCGCCCTGGGGGGTTCCGTGGACGGCTGGGAGGCTGGGCCTCGCCCTGGGGGCCTCTGTGGAGGGCTGGGAGGCTGGGCCTCACCCTGGGGGTTCCGTGGACGGCTGGGAGGCTGGGCCTCGCCCTGGGGGGCTCTGTGGAGGGCTAGGAGGCTGGGCCTCGCCCTGGGGGGTTCCGTGGACGGCTGGGAGGCTGGGCCTCACCCTGGGGGTTCCGTGGACGGCTGGGAGGCTGGGCCTCGCCCTGGGGGGTTCCGTGGACGGCTGGGAGGCTGGGCCTCGCCCTGGGGGCCTCTGTGGAGGGCTGGGAGGCTGGGCGTTGCCCTGGGGGTTCCGTGGAGGGCTGGGAGGCTGGGCCTCGCCCTGGGGGGCTCTGTGGAGGGCTGGGAGGCTGGGCCTCGCCCTGGGGGGCTCTGTGGAGGGCTGGGAGGCTGGGCCTCGCCCTGGGGGGCTCCGTGGAGGGCTGGGAGGCTGGGTGTTGCCCTGGGGGTTCCGTGGAGGGCTGGGAGGCTGGGCCTCGCCCTGGGGGGTTCCGTGGACGGCTGGGAGGCTGGGCCTCGCCCTGGGGGGCTCCACAGGGACAGAATTCCCCGTCCTGCCCACTGAGCAAGTGCTCAACATGCATGATGCCAACAAGTGGCGTCCGGCCTGCCAGCACTGGAGCAGCACCTGGGTGTGCTGGCATGGCGCAGGCGCGTGTGCCCCGACCTAAGGGAGCCCACGTACGTGTGTCATGCGTGAGCTAGCACGCGTATCTGCTGGTGCAAGAGCCATTACGCCTGCACACCAGCACGTGTCAGTGCGTGGGACACAGCTGGTGTGTGTTTATATCCGTGTTACACACGGACACCGTGATGAACACCGGGGGTAATCGATACAACCACACGGGTGTGTGTGTGGTGTGACGGGAGCAAGACTGAGACAGCCTGTGTGCTGTGAGCTGCGGGGGGCACGTGTGCAAGGGCGTGTCCTGTGTGGGCGAGGGCTGGTCCCGCCTGGGTGTGGCTCACACGGGCCCCCTGCTGGCCCATGCCTTGGCCTACCTACTAACGTACACCTGAGGTGTGTGCACACTACTGATTGCTCACGACTAACACGTGCGTGTGCGCGTGCCAGCGCGTGCTGCTGCTGTCAGTGGCTCGTTCTAGTGTGTGTGTGCACGATGTCCCCTGTGGGTGATTACTGACGTGCACACGCCACGTGTGTGTGTGTGCACGCGCGCCGACACCTGTCCCAGACTCCATGGTGCTCATCACGGACAAGTTCTGGGGCCCGTCGGGCGCGGAGGGCGTCATCGGCAGCGTGCACGTGTGGCTGGCAGACGCCATCAACGCGTTCCAGGACAACCAGGACGCGCTCACGGCCAAGGTGCGGGCGGGGGGGGGGGGCCGGGGGGGCGCCCCACGGCAGTGGCCCCGCCTGGGCCTGAGGGACCCTCCTTCCACCTCCCCAGGTCATCCAGGGCTGCGGGAACCCCAAAGTCAATCCTCAGAGCCCCGGGGCCGAGGAGACGCGGCGCCGGGGCAAGCTGGCACCGCAGGAGAAGCCCCCCGCGGGCACGCTGGAGAAGCTGGTGAGGGACCCCCGGGCCCCCGTGCGGGCCGCGGCGCCCCGGCGCGGGGCCGGGCGGCGGGGCGGGCGGGCGGCCCTGCCCTGGGCCGCCCGGTGGCCTCACTGCTGTCCGGCAGGTCTCTGAGGCCAAGGCTCGGCTCCGGGACGTCCAGGACTTCTGGATCGGCCTCCCGGGGACGCTGTGCGGCGAGAGGATGGCCATGAGCGCCGCCAGCGACGACCGCTGCTGGAACGGGATGGCCAAGGGGCGGTAGGCGCCGGCCCCGCCGCCCACGGCCCGCCCCGCGGTGGGGGGGTCCCCTCGGGGCCCGTGCCGGGCGGGCTGGGGCTCGGGGGGCCCGGCCGGGCTGTGTCCCGCCGGGCCGTCGGCGGCAAGGGCCGGCACGGTGACCCGGGGCCCCGTCCCCGCCCACAGGTACCTGCCCGAGGTGATGGGCGACGGCCTGGCCAGCCAGATCAACAACCCCGAGGTGGAGGTGGACATCACCAAGCCGGACATGACCATCAGGCAGCAGATCATGCAGCTGAAGATCATGACCAACCGGCTGCGCGGCGCCTACGGCGGCAACGACGTGGACTTCCAGGACGCCAGTGAGCGCCGGGGCGGGGCGGGGGGCGCGGGGGGCGCGACGGGCAGCCCCGCCAAGGAAGGGCGCGGGGCCGGCCGGCCCCTGCCGGCCCCGTGAGCGCACGCATGGCCCACTGCCGCTGCCACCCAGCCGGGGCCTGGCCGGCCAGGGGGTCTCTCCATCTGTGGCTCCGGCAGGCACAGCCAGGGGTGGGCAGAGACTGGGGGCCTGCGGCCTCCTGCCCAGCCAGGCCGCTGTGGCCACCAAGCAGCTGGGCCAGAAACATCGGGGTCCCAGACTAGAGGCCCCACATAGAAAGGACATGGGGTCCCTAGCTAGAAGCCCCCACATAGAAAGGATGACAGAGTCCCAGGCTAGGAGCCTTCATGTAGAAGGGACACCAGGGTCCCAGGTTAGAAGCCCCCACACAGAGAGGACATCGGGGCCGGGGCTAGGAGCCCCACACAGAACAGACATCGGGGCCCGGGCTAGGAGCCCCCGTATACAAAGGACATCGGGGCCCGGGCTAGGAGCCCCTGTATAGAAAGGACATCGGGGCCCGGGCTAGGAGCCCCTGTATAGAAAGGACATCGGGGCCCTGGCTAGGAGCCCCTGTATAGAAAGGACATTGGGGCCCGGGCTAGGAGCCCCTGTATAGAAAGGACATCGGGGCCCGGGCTAGGCTGAGCCCCACAGAGAACAGACCTGGGGGCCCGGGCTAGCGCCTCCTCTCCCCCCAGGCGATGACGGCAGCGGCTCCGGCAGTGGGGGTGGCTGCCCAGAGGATGTCTGCAGCCGAAGGGCCAGCAAGAAGAGCTCCAGCGCCCGGACGCCCTTGACGCACGCCCTCCCCGGCCTGTCGGAACGGGAGGGGCAGAAGACCTCCGCCGCCAGCCGCCCCCGGCCCCTGCTCCTGCTTCTCCCCTTGGCGCTGGTCCCCGCGGTGGCCGGGCCCTGGGGGCGGTAACCGTCCCTGGGCTCCGGGGACTAAGCCCACGGGAAACTGACTTGGCGCACCCACGGGACAGGAGATATTTAATGGCCCTTGGCCCCCAGGGGCCCGGGGCGGGGGACGGTGGCTGTGTGTGCCGGCAGGGAGTGTGGGACCCTGGCTTCCCAGGTCTGCCTTGCCTGCCTCCCTGGCTTTTAGTTTTGTACGAGGTCCTCAGGTGTACTGGGAGCCAGTGTCCCCCAAAAGCCATGTATTTCAGGGACCTCGGGGGCTCCTCTGACTCTCCACCCCTCTCCCCAGCTCCTACGCCATCGCAGACGCAGCGCCTCCGCACCCCACCGCACCCCACCGCCGGGGAGGGCGGGGCCGCCCGCAGCACCCCCGGTCGGGGCCTCGCGGGAGCGGGCCTTCCTCCTGCCTCTCCCCGAGGCTTCCTCCCAGCTCCGGGGGTGAGAACGCCATGAGGCCCCCACAGCCCCGCCCCAGGAGCCGGCCAGGGCCGCCAGGCAGCCCTGCCGGGAGCTCATGCATGACCCCCCCTCCCCCGGGGCCCGGGAGCCGGCCCTCCCTCCCGTGCCGGCGCTCGGCTGGCATGGCTCTGCCGAGGCCTGTGCCGCCCCGTCCCCCGTGGAGGGCGAGGCGGCCTCCGCAGGCAGAGCCGCCGCCGCCGGCAGGCTCGCACCTCGAGGGCCCCGGGCTGCACGAGGACGCGCGCCCGGGCGAGCTGACCCCCTCGTCCCCGCCCCACACGGAGGGGGTGCCCGTGCCAGGGCTCGGGGGGCCCAGGGCTGTCATGTGGCCACGGGAAGTGGGAGTGGCTGGTTAAACTTCAGCTCAGGGCCAGAAAGACCTGGCAGTGCCTGTCCAGGGGTGCCTGGGCCCCCCCCCCCCGCCCCGGCTGCGCTGCAGGGGCTGGGCTAGCTTTGATAGTCAAGGGCTTTTCCAGAAATGCACATTCACAGATGCCTCGCCCACCCGTTCCCCAGACAGCGATGGAGGGCGGGGCCCCGCTTGGACCCGGGCGTCCCGTGGCCCGGGAGCCTGTCCGGGCCCCTCGCCCCCGGACACAGCAGTGGGTGGGCACCGGGGAGGGCTGGCGTCCCGTGGAGGAGGAACTGCACGGACGGGAAGACCTGGTCTCAGGAACGCCTGCGAAGGCTGCTCGGCGCGTCTCCGTCACTGGACTCGAGAGCTCCGCGAGGGCGGCGACCCCGGCTCCGCCGGCTCTCAACCGGGCCACGTGGGGCCCGGGCTGGGACAGCCCTGCTGAGGCGAGCAAGGCGGGGGCCACGGCTGGGCCCGGGCCCTGCCTCCCGGAGGCCCTTGTCACTTGGTGCCAGCAGGTGACGTGTGGTGTTGGAGTCCTCGTATGAATAAAAGGCTGGAGACCCACGGGAGGGCCGGGCCTCCGTCGCTTCTCTGGCCGACAGGCTGCACGGGTGCCCTGGCCGGCACCGCACGGGCTCGGCCCCACAGTCCCTACACGCGTGTGTCAGCGTCCATCCAGCAGGGCCCGGGCACCATCTGAAGGGCCAAGCACCGGCGCCCCTCCGGGACGATGGGCAGAGGGAAGGACCTACCGCGCGAGACAGACGTGGCAGGCTCTGCCTGCTGCCATCTCCTCCCCAACCCCAACCTCGGGGCGCGCGGCCCGGGACCCCCAACCTCGGTGCACGCGGCACGCCAACCCCAACCTCGGGGCGCGCGGCACGGCACCCCCCCAACCCCAACCTCGGGGCGCGCGGCCCGGCACCCCCAACCCCCAGGAAGGTTCTGGGTCTCGCCGGGGGGCCTCAAGTGGCAGAGGTGAGTCGGGCCACCCCGGGGTCTGCCGCCGCTGTTCTCCCGTGTCCCTGAGGGTAGGGCGGCAGGCCTGCCTCGCCCGGGGACGCCCTCCTGGGGGGGACGGGGGCGCAGGGCCCGGCCTCCGTGGCTGCGAAGTCGGCACGGACGCACTCAGGAAGCCCCACTCCGGAACGTGCGCCGCGGCGGGCACCTTTATCTGGGAGCTGCAGCCCACACCGGTCTGCCTGGCACGTGTGTGCCACTTCTGCCCTGAGCCCCGGGGGGCTGGGCACGGGGACGCCCCGGGCCTGCTGGGCCAGGCGGCACCCGGAACGCACATCGAACGTGGCTACGCGGGGTGGGGGGCGTCTGCCGTGGACGCGGCTCCCGTGACGGTGGGCCCGGCAAAGCGCTGCCCCTCCCCCCGCCCTCCGCGAGCCCCGGTGCCCGGCGGCCTGCGTCCGTCCTGAGCGCCTCCCCTCACCAGGGGCCCGGAGGAGCAGCCTGGGCGCCGGGCGGAGCCTGCGAGGCCCCCGTGGCTGCAGGGGGTGAGACGTGTCCCGTGTGGTTGAGCGGAGGGGGTCAGAACCGCAGCCTTCTAGACGCCGCCTGGCGGTGCTTCCGTCTCCTGGGAATCTGGGGTCCGCACATCTTCCCTGCGGGGACAGAATCGGTGAATGAGAGGGGCCCGTGGCCGGGGCGGCCCAGACCAGCTCACCGGCTCCCAAACTTTGCTCGTGCCCAGCGCCAGGTCACTCCAAAGCCCGGTGCTTCCCTGCGGGCGCCGGGCCAGGGTCCGAGTGCAAGGCCCCTGCCAGCCACGGGCTCTTAGACCCTCTGGGCTCCGGTGTGAATCCCGGGAGCTGCCGCGCTCTGGCCTGCCCCCACCGGCAGACACCGGCCGCCGCCGCGGGCTCTCGGGCCTCCCGGCCGTGTAGCCAGTCCCACCGGGCCAGTGTGACATGTCCCATGGGCAGAGGCCCCTATGCACACACGCACACCCATGCACATGCTTGTAAACACACTTGCAAGCGAGAACTCCCTTCCAGATGACTATTACTTGTCCTGGAACAGAGCTGTCTGTAGGGAAAGGCAGTGACCCCAGTACTCCCTCCACACAGGCCGGAGCTGGCCCACCGGAGCCCACTCCCCCTTGGACTGCAGTCACAGGCTCGGCGCTGCGGTCACGGCGGGGACGGAGGGGTATGGGGGAGTAGGAGGTGGCAGAGGGCTGAGGGGGAGGGAGGAGGAGGAGGAGGTGGGTAGGAAAGAACCAGTCGACGGTGCATGAGGTGAGGGAGGTTCACGCTTGCACGCACGCGTGTGTGCACACACACGAAGCAGTGCGACGCAGGGAAAGAATCACAAAGCTCCAGTGATACAAACTCAAAATTTAAAACTAAAACGTGCCAGACAATGCAGCAACACGAAAACTTCAGATAATGGAATGAATGGAAATGATCTACAAAATACACGCGTGGGTTCAGGGAGGAAGGGAGACAGAGGCCAGAGGCTAGCACCAGGGCCCACGGGAACCTGCACACACATGACGAAGAAGACACAGACTCAGACTTCCTCAAACAGTGCCTGACCGGTGCCGCAACGAGTATGTAAGACTCCCAAAGGGCAAGACAGAGCCTCAAAAGCACTAAGACACGCCCAGCGGAGCCCTCCAAAGCGCAGCACCAGGGTTTTCAGGACTGCTGGGTCTCTCCAATGGAAATGAAGGCAGTGTCCTTTCTCAGACTAAGCCTGAGCCCAGCCAGTGGGGGCAGAGGGGCGGGGCCTGCAGGGTTAGGGATAAGTAGGGAGCAGCCTGCCTGCTCCGTGTGCTTGCTTGACACACTTCTGACTGATGGTGCAGCCTTCTGCAGAAGTGAACTTTGCTTGCTGAGTTTCTCTCAAGTCCGTATTCCAACATGACACCCCAACATCCCAAGCCATTTCTAACATCCCAGATACAACAGGAAGCCTAAAACGGGTGACTGTGGTCCAGGTAGGCACCTGGGCAGGAATCAAGACCTTACCTCAAGCCAAAATAACCAGAGCAAAACAGGGCTATTATGAGCATGACTCAGTGGAGCATCTACCTAGCAGGTTGACCCTGCAGCGCAATCCCGCATATTGTGCAAGGAGTTACAAAGGAGAAAGTCATAAAACGCAACCAAGATGGGTTTAGGGGCAGCACCTCCCAGCCCTGGATCGCATGGCTTGGGCTGGGCACTGTCCCCCGCTCTGAGGGTGGGAACGGGGGCTCCTGTGATTATTCATATCCTTTCTTTCAAGCCTTCCATTTGCAACGTGGCACCAGGGCAGCCCCTGACGTGTCAGCCTCGGAGCTTAGCTCGTCTGCTGGCCACGGTCTCCTTAAGAATGGGGGGGGGGGGGCCTATGCAGAGGCGGCTGCTGCCCCAGGGAGGGACAGCCTGCTCCCGAGCCATGCTTCCTGCGGGACACACCCTAACTGCCCCGGAGCCCCTCTCCTCAGAGAACAAAGGAGCCCTGGGTTCTCCGAGGAGAACCCTGACACCCAGAGATTCCAGGCAGGCCCTGCGTCTCCATCACAACCTACCAGGACAGCCAGAACCCGAGCCTCCCTCTCTGCCGATATCTCTGCTCCTCTCCAGCTCACTGTGGTCGCTCCTCCTCCCAAAGCCCCACTGCGGGGACTCTGGCCACCCCTTGGGCATCTGTCCACTCTCCCGAGAGGCCAGGAGGAGGTGCCCATCCTCCTGCTCCAACCTCTCCCTCTCCCAGATCCTGACATCTTCCTACACCACAAGCCCTTGTGTCCTGTCCACTCCCCAACAATATGGAGCCCAGTGGTCCTTCCTCTCCAGTCTGCCTGGACCTTTCCTCCTCCAGGACACAGGCCCTGCCCCCCTCCCTGCTCACAGGCGCTCCCCCCCCCAGCGCCCGTCCCCGCCTGACCCGTCTCCACAGACTTGACCTGACCACCACACCGTCTCTGAGGGCCCCGGCCACCTTGCCCCTTCCCTGCTCGGCCATACCCGCCGGGGCCTCTGCTCAGGTGGAGAGGAGAGGGTGGGCTGAGCTGGGGCTGAGTCCAGCCCCTAGCAAGGGTACAAAAGTGCAGGTGAGGCTGGGAAGGTGGCCTAGGGGTAGAGTGCCCGCCTGGCACGCATGAAGCCCTGGGTTCGATTCCTCAGCACCACATACACAGAAAAAGCCCAAAGCGGCGCTGTGGCTCAAGAGGCAGAGTGCTAGCCTTGAGCAAAAAGAAGCCAGGGACGGTGCTCAGGCCCTGAGTCCAAGGCCCAGGACTGGTAGAAAGATTTAAAAAGTGCAGGTGAGCGTCTGGAAGGGCAAGGTGTGGCTCCCCACCGGGGGCAGACCTGAGTGGGCAGACGCACCTCTCCCAGCGAGGAGGGAGAAGGCGGGTGCGTGTGTGAGAGGATGCCCGCGGGCGGTCCTGGGCACGTGGGGTCACGGGGCCCAGCAGATTCGGGGGTCTGCATGTGGGAGGAGGTGGCCTTTGCCTCCCCGGGGAACGGGAAGGCGGGCCCCAGAGGGGACCCCTGAGTCTCTTCAAGGAGGGGGAGCTCGGGGGTCACCAAGTGAACCAGCTCCGGTCTCCCCAGCCGGTGTGACCTCAGGAGACCCTCTGCTCACAGCCTCCCTGACCCGTACCGGCGCCATTCTCCCCACACCTCTGGGGGGGGGGGGGGGCTTCCCTCAGGAAGGTCACTCAGACACTGCCCACTGACTAGCCCGCTGGTCTGAGCGCCCTCACAGCCCGGCCTGGGGGTCCCAGCGGGGGACGCATCAACACACGCGACCTGTGAGCCAGACGCAGCAGCCCCGGCCTCGGCCCGGCCCAGCGCGGCCACGCTGGGCCTGCTGGCCGGGAGTGAAGGCCGGAGCAGGCGTGACTACCAAGGCCGGGCCTGGGAGCCTCGGTGGGCGTCTCAGGGCGGCCCTGGGCCCAGAGCCAGACAACAGGCATAGGGAGGAGGGCAGGATGCCTCTCCCAGCAAGGGTGCGGGTGCGAGGCGGAGAGGGGTCTCGGCTGCTGAGCTGCCAAGGGCATGAGCAGGCTGGGGAGGAAGAAACACGTCTTGCGCACCCTCCCCGTGGGCAACCGCAGCTGCTCCCCAGGCCCTCCCCTCCCCAGGACCCCGCCCTGGCAGCGCAGGGACAGGCATGCCCTCGCACACAGTCTCCTTCTGCCTCCGGGGAGCCCAGCCCCTGAGGGCAGGGGCCCGTCTGCTCCTCGCTCCAGCCCTTCCTGTCTCCCCCATCCTCGGACGCCCTCCTCCACTCCTCTCCCCACAAGCACACGGCCCCCCAAGGCGCCGGGACCGAGTCACCTTGCCCTTCACCCGAGGGCAAAGGCTCTCCACATGGCAGCTCTCAGCCCAGCCACTGGGGCCCCAAGGCCTGGTGGGAGCCCTGAGGGAGCCAGAATGGCCCCAGTGGTGGCCCGGGGGGGGCAGTGTGTGGCGTGGCGGGAGGTGGCGGGGCTGCGTGGTGAGGTTGTGGCAGTGGCCCCAATGGTGGCCTGGGTGGCAGCGTGTGGCGTGGCGGGAGGTGGCAGGGCTGCGTGGTGAGGTTGTGGCAGTGGCCCCAGTGGTGGCCTGGGTGGCAGCGTGTGGCGTGGCGGGAGGTGGCAGGGCTGCGTGGGGAGGCCGTGGAGGTGGCCCCAGTGGTGGCCTGGGTGGCAGCGTGTGGCGTGGCGGGAGGTGGCAGGGCTGCGTGGGGAGGCCGTGGAGGTGGCCCCAGTGGTGGCCTGGGTGGCAGCGTGTGGCGTGGCGGGAGGTGGCAGGGCTGCGTGGTGAGGTTGTGGAGGTGGGCCCCAGTGGTGGCCTGGGTGGCAGCGTGTGGCGTGGCGGGAGGTGGCAGGGCTGCGTGGTGAGGTCGTGGAGGTGGCCCCAGTGGTGGCCTGGGTGGCAGCGTGTGGCGTGGCGGGAGGTGGCAGGGTTGCGTGGGGAGGCCGTGGAGGTGGCCCCAGTGGTGGCCTGGGTGGCAGCGTGTGGCGTGGCGGGAGGTGGCAGGGCTGCGTGGTGAGGTTGTGGCAGTGGCCCCAGTGGTGGCCTGGGTGGCAGCGTGTGGCGTGGCGGGAGGTGGCAGGGCTGCGTGGTGAGGTTGTGGAGGTGGCCCCAGTGGTGGCCTGGGTGGCAGCGTGTGGCGTGGCGGGAGGTGGCAGGGCTGCGTGGTGAGGTTGTGGCGTGACGGGAGGTGGCAGGGCTGCGTGGTGAGGTTGTGGCAGTGGCCCCAGTGGTGGCCTGGGTGGCAGCGTGTGGCGTGGCGGGAGGTGGCAGGGCTGCGTGGGGAGGCTGTGGAGGAGGCTCCAGAGGGCTGAGTTTTGGAAACTGGGCTGAGCCAACTTCAGTGGATGATGCGTGACGTAGGAAAGCCAGAGCGGGCTGTGCCCTCTTCCCCAGGGAACAAACGGGCCACGGCCTCACGTGGCTCCCAACAAGCAGCCACCAATGCAAACCTCCTAACTGCGAAGCCCCTCAAGAAGGCCTTGCGCCTCACAACCTGAATCCGTAACCCAAGGCGCATCTGAAACCACACGGGACCCCGCCTAGGGTCTGTCCAGCAAACATGAAAACATGAGTCTCGGGCTGAGAGGGCAGAGGCCCAGGAACCACCCACCCTGCTTGGGGCAGGAGCACGCGCCACAGCGCCCGGAGAAAGACGGAGCTCGGTGCCTCTGCACAAAGATCAACTACAGCCAATTCCAAGACTACTGCGAAACCGCGATGCGGTGAAACATGGTGAACACCTGGCCGCAGAGTCCCATCTGGGGGTCCACCCCACGGCAGTCAGAACGCTGGGGTTAGGGACAGGACATGGGGGCCTGACGGCGCGCGCGCACACGCACACACACGCGCACACACACACACACACGTGACGAGGCTGAGGGACAGGACAGAGGGCCTGACAGCACAGCACACACACACACACACACACACACAACGAGGCTGAGGGACAGGACAGAGGGGCCTGATAGTGCACACCCATGAGACAACATTCACACAGCAAGGCCTCTCTGCACAAGTCAGGATAGAGTAGCAGGCTTGTGGGCTTTTTCACATCAAGAAGAGAAATCTTGCTGGGCACAGTGGCTCACACCTGTAACCCCAGCTACTCAGGAGGCTGAGAGCTGAGGACTGCAGTTCAAAGCCAGCCCAGACAGCAAAGTCCCCGTGAGACTCTTATCTAATTAACAACTCAACAACCAGAAGTGGCGCTGTGGCTCACGCGATAGAGGGCTGGCCGTGAGCACACAGGGGCTCAGGACAGCACCCGGACTCTGAGTTCAAGCCCCCAAACCATTGGAAGAGGAGGAGGAGGAGGGGTGGGGGAGGAGGAGCGGGGTGGGGGAGAAGGAGGGGGATGAGGAAAATAAGTCAAATCTCTGGTGACTTGGCGGCATGTGGAGACAATGCCACACGCGCACACGAGGCGGGCCACGAGACCACACGCGCACACGAGGCGGGCCACGCTGACCACACGCGCACACGAGGCGGGTCACACGCGCACACGAGGAGGGCCACATGACCATACGCGCACACGAGGCGGGTCACACGCGCACCCGAGGCGGGCCACATGACCACACGCGCACCCGAGGCGGGCCACATGACCACACGCGCACCCGAGGCGGGCCACATGACCACACGCGCACACGAGGCGGGCCACATGACCACACGCGCACACGAGGCGGGCCACGTGACCACACGCGCACACGAGGCGGGCCACGCTGACCACACGCGCACCCGAGGCGGGCCACGTGACCACACGCGCACACGAGGCGGGCCACATGACCACACGCGCACCCGAGGCGGGCCACATGACCACACGCGCACACGAGGCGGGCCACGTGACCACACGCGCACACGAGGCGGGCCACGCTGACCACACGCGCACCCGAGGCGGGCCACATGACCACACGCGCACACGAGGCGGGCCACATGACCACACGCGCACACGAGGCGGGCCACATGACCACACGCGCACACGAGGCGGGCCACGCTGACCACACGCGCACCCGAGGCGGGCCACACGCGCACACGAGGCGGGCCACATGACCACACGCGCACACGAGGCGGGCCACGCTGACCACACGCGCACACGAGGCGGGCCACGCTGACCACACGCGCACACGAGGCGGGCCACATGACCACACGCGCACACGAGGCGGGCCACGCTGACCACACGCGCACACGAGGCGGGCCACGTGACCACACGCGCACACGAGGCGGGCCACATGACCACACGCGCACACGAGGCGGGCCACGTGACCACACGCGCACACGAGGCGGGCCACGCTGACCACACGCGCACCCGAGGCGGGCCACATGACCACACGCGCACACGAGGCGGGCCACATGACCACACGCGCACACGAGGCGGGCCACATGACCACACGCGCACACGAGGCGGGCCACGCTGACCACACGCGCACCCGAGGCGGGCCACACGCGCACACGAGGCGGGCCACATGACCACACGCGCACACGAGGCGGGCCACGCTGACCACACGCGCACACGAGGCGGGCCACGCTGACCACACGCGCACACGAGGCGGGCCACATGACCACACGCGCACACGAGGCGGGCCACTCGCGCACCCGAGGCGGGCCACATGACCACACGCGCACACGAGGCGGGCCACGCTGACCACACGCGCACCCGAGGCGGGCCACACGCGCACACGAGGCGGGCCACACGCGCACACGAGGCGGGCCACGTGACCACACGCGCACCCGAGGCGGGCCACACGCGCACACGAGGCGGGCCACATGACCACACGCGCACACGAGGCGGGCCACATGACCACACGCGCACACGAGGCGGGCCACGTGACCACACGCGCACACGAGGCGGGCCACACGCGCACCCGAGGCGGGCCACGTGACCACACGCGCACACGAGGCGGGCCACATGACCACACGCACACGAGGCGGGCCACATGACCACACGCACACGAGGCGGGCCACGCTGACCACACGCGCACACGAGGCGGGCCACATGACCACACGCGCACACGAGGCGGGCCACATGACCACACGCGCACACGAGGCGGGCCACATGACCACACGCGCACACGAGGCGGGCCACGTGACCACACGCGCACACGAGGCGGGCCACGCTGACCACACGCGCACCCGAGGCGGGCCACGCTGACCACACGCGCACACGAGGCGGGCCACATGACCACACGCGCACACGAGGCGGGCCACATGACCACACGCGCACACGAGGCGGGCCACGTGACCACACGCGCACCCGAGGCGGGCCACGCTGACCACACGCGCACACGAGGCGGGCCACGCTGACCACACGCGCACACGAGGCGGGCCACGCTGACCACACGCGCACACGAGGCGGGCCACGCTGACCACACGCGCACACGAGGCGGGCCACATGACCACACGCGCACACGAGGCGGGCCACGCTGACCACACGCGCACCCGAGGCGGGCCACATGACCACACGCGCACACGAGGCGGGCCACGCTGACCACACGCGCACACGAGGCGGGCCACGTGACCACACGCGCACACGAGGCGGGCCACATGACCACACGCGCACACGAGGCGGGCCACATGACCACACGCGCACACGAGGCGGGCCACGCTGACCACACGCGCACACGAGGCGGGCCACATGACCACACGCGCACACGAGGCGGGCCACGCTGACCACACGCGCACACGAGGCGGGCCACGTGACCACACGCGCACACGAGGCGGGCCACGTGACCACACGCGCACACGAGGCGGGCCACACGCGCACACGAGGCGGGCCACATGACCACACGCGCACACGAGGCGGGCCACGCTGACCACACGCGCACACGAGGCGGGCCACGTGACCACACGCGCACACGAGGCGGGCCACGCTGACCACACGCGCACACGAGGCGGGCCAGGCTGACCACACGCGCACACGAGGCGGGCCACGCTGACCACACGCGCACACGAGGCGGGCCACATGACCACACGCGCACACGAGGCGGGCCACGCTGACCACACGCGCATACGAGGCGGGCCACGCTGACCACACGCGCACACGAGGCGGGCCACGTGGCCACCGCCCTCAGTCCCTCAGGCCTCCCAGGAGCAGGGTCAGGGAACAGCAGACACTTGCCAGAAATTAATCCATAGCACCATTAGGCCAGACATGGTGTGCATGTGCACGCGCGTGTGTGTGTGTGCGTGCGTGTCCTTGACAGAGGGTGAGAGGACATGGAAGGGCACAGGCAGGCGCCGTGGCACACCGCCGCCCGGCCTGGACATGCGGGGTGGGGTGGGGTGAGGAGCAGCATTCCGACTCAGGTACGGGAAGCACGGGGAAGTGTGTGTGCATGCAAGAGGAGCTGGGGTGCGCTCCCCCAAGTGCAGGGCCTTGGTGGTGAGGTGCTAGCCTGGCCCGTCTGCTCTTCGACCAGTAAGCAGATGTTCCATATGTAACCCGAGGAAAAACAAATGGAAGCCTTCTTCATTTGGGTGCTTCCATTCGCTGCAGAGCACCTTACTGGCAGCAAGCAGATAGCGACTCCCTTTTAGGTACACGTGTGTCCACGTGTGTACCTCCGTGCCGTCCCTGGGGGCCTGGGGCCCGCGCTCCCGGGTGCCCGTGGCCCTGGGTGCCCGGGTCCCTGCTGCATCGTTGGTCCTTGCATGCCTTTGCATGCCTTCGCCACGTGACCATGGATGCGGTGCCTCTGTCCCTGAGAGCCTGTGCCTCGAGGGGAAGTGCACACTAAAGGTGGTAAGGGTCGTGTCTTGGGCGGGGAAGAGCCGTCTGTGAGATCGCCTCTAATGTGCAGTGAAATACAACTCCAGACGCAGCCAAAGCGGAGCTCCGTCAGGACAGGCGGCCCCCGCCCCCGCGCCACCAGCCGTGGCCCCCTGGAGCTCACAGCCGGCTTGCCCAAGGCGACAATGGCCAGGTCCTCTGCCTCCCGCAGAGCCCTGCCCCACCCTCCTCCCCGCAGGCCAGGCCGGCCAGGGCGGCCCAGGCCCGGGGGCCCTGTCCTGTCCCTCCCGCCGCCCGCACACCCCTCTCAGCAGCAGACCACTGACTGCACCCTCGCCCTACCTGGGTCACCGCCTTGCCCCCAGACACCCGCTTCCTGGTGAGGTTGGGTGACCTGAGCACCCACGCGTGGCACCCGCAGACCCCTAGCACGCGCTCCCCAAGACCACCACGCACCGGGAGGGAGGGAGGTCAGAAGCAGTGGCAGGTGCGTGTCTGGGAGGGAGAGGCCCGCAGGGGGCTCCTGGGAGCCGGGGCCTCCCCCTGGCCGCCGCCCCTGAACGGGCTCGGAACCTTCACCTGCCTCCTCCACCCTCCTAAGGCGCACAGCTCTGGCCAGGCCCCGGAGGGCCGGGGAGGCAGGCCCGGCCCCGGCAGAGGAGGGCACAGACTGAAGGAGGCTGGGGCTGCTTTATTACGCTAGGCAGGAGGTGCGTGCGGTGCCGCGCACAGCCCTGAGCGCGGGCAGGCTCCCCGCACCGTGCCGCGGAGGGGACCACAGCCGGGGGTCCTGTGGCCCGTGATGTGACTCCAGCCCCGGCCCGCCCTAGGCCCGCGCCGCGGTCACTGCAACTCTTCCTCACTGAAGCGCTCGTCCTCCAAGGACAGAACTAAAGGAGAAGAGGCATGGAGAGGGCATGGCCATCGGGAGGGGGCATGGCCAAGTGGGGGAGGGGGCATGGCCATCGGGAGGGGGCATGGCTATGTGGGGGAGGGCATGGCTATGTGGGGGAGGGCATGGCCATCGGGAGGGGGCATGGCCATCAGGAGGGGGCATGGCTATGTGGGGGAGGGTATGGCCATGTGGGGGAGGGGGCATGGCCATCCAGGAGAGGGCATAGCTATGTGGGGGAGGGCATGGCTATGTGGGGGAGGGCATGGCTATCTGGGGGAGGGTATGGCCATGTGGGGGAGGGGGCATGGCCATCCAGGAGAGGGCATAGCTATGTGGGGGAGGGCATGGCTATGTGGGGGAGGGCATGGCTATGTGGGGGAGGGCATGGCTATATGGGGGAGGGTATGGCTGTGTGGGGGAGGGCATGGCTATGTGGGGGAGGGCATGGCTATGTGGGGGAGGGCATGGCTATGTGGGGGAGGGTATGGCTGTGTGGGGGAGGGCATGGCTATGTGGGGGAGGGCATGGCTATCTGAGGGAGAGCATGGCTATCTGGGGGAGGGGGCATGGCTATGTGGGGGAGGGTATGGCTATGTGCGGGAGAGCATGGCTATCTGAGGGAGAGCATGGCTATGTGGGGGAGGGCATGGCTGTCTGGGGGAGGGCATGGCTATGTGGGGGAGGGCATGGCTATGTGGGGGAGGGTATGGCTATGTGGGGGAGGGCATGGCTATCTGGGGGAGGGGGCATGGCTGTGTGGGGGAGGGCATGGCATTGGCCTCAGCCAAGGCATGGGGCCTGATGGGAGGTGAGGTCTGGCTGACCCCCAGGACACCTAGCCCCTCAGCTCCTCAGCCTTGTCACCTGCCCCCACGTCCTGTTTTCTGTGGGGGACGCGGGAGGCCCATCTGGACCAGCGGACACCGTGCTGAGCTCCACACTTGCCGGGGCCTCGGGCAGCGAGGGCCGGTGGTGGCTGTGAAAAGCCTTCCAAACAGCTGCCCAAGCCTCCAGCCCCAGGGCACAGTGGGCAAGGCTGGGAGCACCCCACCGGCCGCCCCGTATCGCAGAGGGCACAGGAGGGGCCCAGCCGGCAGCCTCCAGACAGCACCCGGGGGTGGGGAAGGCTCCACCCCTCTCCCTGCGCCCCAAGGTCACGCCCAGGACCAGGGCAGAAGCCACCTGGCTACCGAGCCCGGACCCTTGGCTGCCCCTCGCAGGTACCGGGGAGAGGAAGGCACGCAGTCACGCAGGCTGGGGGGGAACCTTCTAGAAGGAAGCTCTGGATGCACCCGAACCAGAGTCCAGACAATCACCCCGCCCCACCCACAGCAGAGCCTCCGGGCCTCCCTGTCCCAGCTCGGCAAGGAGCAGCCACAGATGGTAAAGAAGGGCCTGTGGCCGCCTGGCCCCCCGACTCCTGTAGCCCGGCACCACCAAGGCCCAGCCCAGCTGGGAATTCTGGATGCCTTGGGGCTCCTGGTCCCCTTTCCCACCCCTGCCCCACCCAGGGCTTACACATGGCCGACAGCTCGCCGCAGTCCTTCCTGTGGAACTCCGTCCAGGCCCTGGTCTTGCAGTACTTGCTGCAGGTCAGCATCCCATAGCACCGGGTGCAGGGCGTGAGGCGGACCCCGACCGAACGGCCGCACTGGTAGCAGAACTTGAAGAAGGGAAGGCTGCGACCAAACCAGGCACGGGAGCCGTGTGTGAGCCGCCGCGGGGGAGAGGCAGGCTGCCCAGGGCGGAGCTCCGGCCGGCGCTGGGGCCACCCGCCACGCTCTTCACCTGACCCCTCGGGATTCACCCTGGGGGGTGGCTGGGGATGAGGTCAGCCCTGGCCCCGCGTGGGCCGCAGGGCACAGGGACAGGAACAGACTCCGCTCTGCCAGAGAGCCCTGAGGGCTCCACAGGCCCCTGCGGAGCAGCAGAGCTGGGGCCTGGCCTCTGCTCTGCCCTGGGGGAGGGAGGGAAGGACGGGAACAGAAACCCCACCACCACCAGACCCACAGCCCCTGTGACTGCCGGGGCAGCGACCAGCATGTGCCCTGAGACCTGGCCTGTGGTCCACGCTGGCAGGAGCCCAGCCCGGCGAGCGGACCATCCAAACAAGACGACGCAGACCCCAGCAAGGGAGCAAACCGGGCCTAAGAGGCTGACTGCCATCCTGGCCACCGCTGCTTCCCCTAAAGACCCACCCACCAACGCCCACGGGTCCTTCTCCTCCACAGCCCCACCCACCAATGCCCACGGGTCCTTCTCCTCCCCTAAAGACCCGCCCACCAACGCCCACGGGTCCTTCTCCTCCCCTAAAGACCCACCCACCAACGCCCACGGGTCCTTCTCCTCCACAGCTCCACCCACCAACACCCACGGGTCCTTCTCCTCCCCTAAAGACCCACCCACCAACACCCACGGGTCCTTCTCCTCCACAGCTCCACCCATCGACACTCACGGGTCCTTCTTCTCCACAGACAGGGACTTGGGCAGGCTCTTCTTCTTCAGGCGGTGGCTAGGGGTCATATCCGCTGCATCAGAGAGTGACTGTGGTCAGAGCCCTGGCCCTGGGGGTCCCCAGGCTTTCCATTCCTCCACCCACAGAGCAAGGAGCAGAGCGGGCCTCCTCTGCGCTTCCATTGCAGCTGCCCGTACCTGCGCCCACCCCAGTTCCACTCAGTGTCCCCCTCAGCACACTGTGAAAGGTTACCTGACTGGGTATCCATGTTACACACTTGTGACCCTGGCAACTTAGGAGGCTGAGACACGAGAATTCTGGTTTGAAGCCAACCTCCACTGAAAAATCCATAGGACTTTTATCTCCAAGTAGCCAGCAAAGGGATGGAAATGGAGCTGTGGCTCAAATGGTAGAGCACCAGCCTAGAGCAAGAAGCTCAGTACAGTGCGGTCGAGTCCAAGTACTAGCACATAATAAAAAACCACCAGGCTGCCTTGTTTAGATCACAGACCCTCTCCAAGTGAAGAAGACATGGAAGCCAGGCCAAAGTTTTCACACTTTCCCTGAGGATCTGAGCACCTCCTCGCATTCTTCACACACACCCAGGCAGTGTGCTATTCTCTATTCCTGCATGGGGTGCTGTGTGTCTGCGTGTGGGTTGGGATAGGGTGGTGTGGGGGAAATGGATTGGGGTGTGTCTGTGTGGGGGATGGGGTGGGGTGGTTGGTGTCTGTGGGCGGGGATGGGGTGGGTGGTTGGTGTCTGTGTGTGGGGGATGGGGTGGGTGGTTGGTGTCTGTGTGGGGGATGGGGTGGGGTGGTTGGTGTCTGTGTGGGGGATGGGGTGGGTGGCTGGTGTCTGTGTGTGGGGGATGGGGTGGGTGGCTGGTGTCTGTGTGGGGGATGGGGTGGGTGGTTGGTGTCTGTGTGGGGAATGGGGTGGGGTGGTTGGTGTCTGTGCGGGGGATGGGGTGGGTGGTTGGTGTCTGTGTGTGGGGGATGGGGTGGGTGGTGTCTGTGTGGGGGATGGGGTGGGTGGTTGGTGTCTGTGTGGGGGGATGGGGTGGGTGGTTGGTGTCTGTGTGGGGGATGGGGTGGGTGGTGTCTGTGGGGGATGGGGTGGGTGGTTGGTGTCTGTGTGGGGGATGGGGTGGTTGGTGTCTGTGTGGGGGATGGGGTGGGTGGGTGGTGTCTGTGTGGGGGATGGGGTGGGTGGTTGGTGTCTGTGTGGGGGATGGGGTGGGTGGTTGTTGTCTGTGTGGGGGATGGGGTGGGTGGTTGGTGTCTGTGTGGGGGGGTGGGGTGGTTGGTGTCTGTGTGGGGGATGGGGTGGGTGGTTGGTGTCTGTGTGGGGGGGATGGGGTGGGTGGTTGGTGTCTGTGTGGGGAATGGGGTGGGTGGTTGGTGTCTGTGGGGGATGGGGTGGGTGGGTGGTGTCTGTGTGGGGGATGGGGTGGCTGGTGTCTGTGTGGGGGATGGGGTGGGTGGTTGGTGTCTGTGGGCGGGGATGGGGTGGGTGGTTGGTGTCTGTGTGGGGGATGGGGTGGGTGGCTGGTGTCTGTGTGGGGGATGGGGTGGGTGGCTGGTGTCTGTGGGGGGGATGGGGTGGGTGGTTGGTGTCTGTGTGGGGGATGGGGTGGGTGGCTGGTGTCTGTGTGGGGGATGGGGTGGGTGGCTGGTGTCTGTGTGGGGGATGGGGTGGGTGGTTGGTGTCTGTGTGGGGGATGGGGTGGGTGGCTGGTGTCTGTGTGGGGGATGGGGTGGGTGGTTGGTGTCTGTGTGGGGGATGGGGTGGGTGGCTGGTGTCTGTGTGGGGGATGGGGTGGGTGGTTGGTGTCTGTGTGGGGGATGGGGTGGGGTGGTTGGTGTCTGTGTGTGGGGATGGGGTGGGTGGCTGGTGTCTGTGTGGGGGATGGGGTGGGTGGTTGGTGTCTGTGTGGGGGATGGGGTGGGTGGTTGGTGTCTGTGTGGGGGATGGGGTGGCTGGTGTCTGTGGGGGGGATGGGGTGGTTGGTGTCTGTGTGTGGGGATGGGGTGGGTTGTTGGTGTCTGTGGGGGGGATGGGGTGGTTGGTGTCTGTGTGGGGGATGGGGTGGGTGGTTGGTGTCTGTGTGGGGGATGGGGTGGGTGGGTGGTGTCTGTGTGGGGGATGGGTGGGTGGTTGGTGTCTGTGTGGGGGATGGGGTGGGTGGCTGGTGTCTGTGTGGGGGATGGGATGGGTGGCTGGTGTCTGTGTGGGGGATGGGGTGGGTGGTTGGTGTCTGTGTGGGGGATGGGTTGGCTGGTGTCTGTGTGGGGGATGGGGTGGGTGGGTGGTGTCTGTGGGGGGGATGGGGTGGGTGGCTGGTGTCTGTGTGGGGGATGGGGTGGGTGGTTGGTGTCTATGTGGGGGATGGGGTGGGTGGCTGGTGTCTGTGTGGGGGATGGGGTGGGTGGTTGGTGTCTGTGTGGGGGATGGGGTGGGTGGTTGGTGTCTGTGTGGGGGATGGGGTGGGTGGCTGGTGTCTGTGTGGGGGATGGGGTGGGTGGTTGGTGTCTGTGTGGGGGATGGGGTGGTTGGTGTCTGTGTGGGGGATGGGGTGGGTGGTTGGTGTCTGTGTGGGGGATGGGGGGGTGGTTGGTGTCTGTGTGGGGGATGGGGTGGGTGGTTGGTGTCTGTGTGGGGGATGGGGTGGTTGGTGTCTGTGTGGGGGATGGGGTGGGTGGGTGGTGTCTGTGGGGGATGGGGTGGGTGGTTGTTGTCTGTGTGGGGGATGGGGTGGGTGGTTGGTGTCTGTGTGGGGGGGTGGGGTGGTTGGTGTCTGTGTGGGGGATGGGGTGGGTGGTTGGTGTCTGTGTGGGGGGGATGGGGTGGGTGGTTGGAGTCTGTGTGGGGAATGGGGTGGGTGGTTGGTGTCTGTGGGGGATGGGGTGGGTGGGTGGTGTCTGTGTGGGGGATGGGGTGGCTGGTGTCTGTGCGGGGGATGGGGTGGGTGGTTGGTGTCTGTGGGCGGGGATGGGGTGGGTGGCTGGTGTCTGTGTGGGCGATGGGGTGAGTGGTTGGTGTCTGTGTGGGGGATGGGGTGGGTGGTTGGTGTCTGTGTGGGGGATGGGGTGGCTGGTGTCTGTGGGGGGGATGGGGTGGTTGGTGTCTGTGTGGGGGATGGGGTGGGTTGTTGGTGTCTGTGGGGGGATGGGGTGGTTGGTGTCTGTGTGGGGGATGGGGTGGGTGGTTGGTGTCTGTGTGGGGGATGGGGTGGTTGGTGTCTGTGTGGGGGATGGGGTGGCTGGTGTCTGTGGGGGGGATGGGGTGGTTGGTGTCTGTGTGGGGGATGGGGTGGGTTGTTGGTGTCTGTGGGGGGATGGGGTGGTTGGTGTCTGTGTGGGGGATGGGGTGGGTGGTTGGTGTCTGTGTGGGGGATGGGGTGGTTGGTGTCTGTGTGGGGGATGGGGTGGGTGGCTGGTGTCTGTGTGGGGGATGGGGTGGGTGGTTGGTGTCTGTGTGGGGGATGGGGTGGGTGGTTGGTGTCTGTGTGGGGGATGGGGTGGGTGGTTGGTGTCTGTGTGGGGGATGGGGTGGCTGGTGTCTGTGGGGGGGATGGGGTGGTTGGTGTCTGTGTGTGGGGGATGGGGTGGGTGGCTGGTGTCTGTGTGGGGGATGGGGTGGGTGGTTGGTGTCTGTGTGGGGGATGGGGTGGGTGGTTGGTGTCTGTGTGGGGGATGGGGTGGGTGGTTGGTGTCTGTGTGGGGGATGGGGTGGGTGGCTGGTGTCTGTGTGGGGGATGGGGTGGGTGGTTGGTGTCTGTGTGGGGGATGGGGTGGCTGGTGTCTGTGGGGGGGATGGGGTGGTTGGTGTCTGTGTGTGGGGATGGGGTGGGTTGTTGGTGTCTGTGGGGGGGATGGGGTGGTTGGTGTCTGTGTGGGGGATGGGGTGGGTGGCTGGTGTCTGGGTGGGGGATGTCTGGCTGTGCACCCTCTGGCCCGCCGTGTATTCCTGAGCACCTGACCCACCTCTCTTGGCCAGGTACATCTCCCTGGCATCCCACTGGCCCTCCTTGGCGAAGACGGCGAGCCGCAGCTGCATGCCCATGTACTCCAGCAGCCTCTTCCGGGCCAGAAAGGTCTCGCGTTCCGCAGGCATCAGCGCGTGGAAGGGGCAGTGTGCGATCTTCCGGTCCTGTGGCACGGTGTGGGTCTTTATGGGGCAGCCGGGGGCAGCAAGGACCACCCCAGCCCCCCCCAGCGGGTGGCTCTGTGAGAGGACCGCGCCTCTGTACCTGGGTGACATGGAACTGAGGACGCAGGGGACGCCGGCCCGGGCTCCCCCAGCACGCACTCACCACCGTGGGGGGGGGGGGAGGGGGGCTCCTGCCCTGAGCACTGGGCTTGGCTCCAGAGCTCCTGGCCTGGCCCAGCAGGGCCCGCCTCGGAACGGAGCCCTACCTGGTAGAATTTGAAGTAGCCGTAGTCCACCACGGTGCCCACTGCCGTCTTCTCCCCCTGGGTGAGCGTCACGGGCTTCAGGATGTCCGCCCCGCTGTTAAGGAGCCGGTCGATCTGGGCGACACACGGCCTGTCAGGCAGGCCCGGGGGCCCCACGCCGGGCGCAGCCCCCGGGCCTGCTGCAGGAAGGGCCGCTTGAGAGGCCCGGGGATGCCCAGCAGCAGGGAGGGAGCCAGAGCCCCGGCCTTGTCCTACCCCCAGCGGCCCCACCGTGGGCCGCCCAACGGCACCTCCGCTCGATGCGGGTTCCGCTCCGGGCCCCCGGGGGGCCGGTACGCGGTGCCAAGGCCCCAGCGAGGCCGTCTTGTCCCTCACTGTGTCTAGAGGAGGCTCACTGCGTGCTCAGGAGCATGGCGGTGGGTTCAAGTGCACACGTGTGTGCAGAGGTCCCGTGTGGGGGTGTGAGCTGCACACACACCCTCGTGTGTGCCCGTGCGTGCACGAATACATGCCGCTGTGTGCACCTTAGGACAGGCGCAGCGCCGCAGTGATCGCACAGCCGCGCCCGCCACACGCGCCCTGCCTGGAAAGGGAGGAAGCAAGTTCTAGCTGGCTCCGGGCTCCGCTCCTCTCGCGCCTGTAACCACGTCCGTCACTGCGCAGACGCTTGGCAATCTGCCTCGGACTCTGTTTGCAGAGCCCGCCGAGCTGCCCTCGCTCTGGCAAGTGGTTTGGAGATTCTTCAGAACGCTAAAACTAGAGCTAGCTTAGGATCCAGCCATGCCACTCCTGGACACAGGCTCGGAATACTGCACACGTCAGGATGTACTAAGACACTTGCACACTCGTGTTCACTGCTGCATCATTCACTCTGGCCAAATTAGGGAAACAGACTTACAAGAGGTCAATGGAGCAAAAAGTGTCGTGTATATATGGTTTGGTTGGCAGCACTGCAAATTTTAACAGAAAAGCAAGAGGCAGGTGGGGTGGGGTTGGGCTTTGGTGGCCCGCAGCACAGGCAGGGGGCAGGCAGCGTGGCCTTCCCTGCACAGAGACGGCGGGGCAGGACCTGGCGCCCTGTGCCGACAGGACCGGGCACTTGGGCCTCAGTTCTCCTGCTGGGTCTGCACTGGCCCGCCGGGCAGGGCCCTGAGCAGCCTCTGCTTCCCTCGGCCCCAGACACCTAGAGCAGCTCCTGCCCCAACTGTCCTGCGCCTCTGCCCCCCCACGTCTGTACCACTGACCCCGCGTCTGCGCCTCTGCCCACCCCCCACGTCTGTACCACTGACCCCGCGTCTGCGCCTCTGCCCAGTCCCCCACGTCTGTACCACTGACCCCGCGTCTGCACCTCTGCCCAGACCCCCACGTCTGTACCACTGACCCCGCGTCTGCGCCTCTGCCCAGTCCCCCACGTCTGTACCACTGACCCCGCGTCTGCACCTCTGCCCAGACCCCCACGTCTGTACCACTGACCCCGCGTCTGCACCTCTGCCCAGACCCCCACGTCTGTACCACTGACCCCGCGTCTGCGCCTCTGCCCCCCCCACGTCTTTACCACTGACCCCGCGTCTGGACCTCTGCCCCCCATCTGCACCTCTGCCCACCCCCCACGTCTGTACCACTGACCCCGCATCTGCACCTCTGCCCAGACCCCCACGTCTGTACCACAGACCCCGCGTCTGTACCACTGACCCCGCGTCTGCGCCTCTGCCCCCCCCCACATCTGTACCACTGACCCCGCGTCTGCACCTCTGCCCAGACCCCCACGTCTGTACCACTGACCCCGCGTCTGCGCCTCTGCCCCCCCCATCTGTACCACTGACCCCGCGTCTGCACCTCTGCCCAGACCCCCACGTCTGTACCACTGACCCCGCGTCTGCGCCTCTGCCCCCCCACGTCTGTACCACTGACCCCGCGTCTGCGCCTCTGCCCCCCCCATCTGTACCACTGACCCCGCGTCTGCACCTCTGCCCAGACCCCCACGTCTGTACCACAGACCCCGCGTCTGTACCACTGACCCCGCGTCTGCGCCTCTGCCCCCCCCCACGTCTTTACCACTGACCCCGCGTCTGCACCTCTGCCCACCCCCCACGTCTGTACCACTGACCCCGCGTCTGTGCCTCTGCCCAGACCCCCACATCTGTACCACTGACCCCGCGTCTGCGCCTCTGCCCCCCCCCCACGTCTGTACTACTGACCCCGCGTCTGCACCTCTGCCCAGACCCCCACGTCTGTACCACTGACCCCGCGTCTGTACCACTGACCCCGCGTCTGCACCTCTGTCCACCCCCACGTCTGTACCACTGACCCCGCGTCTGCGCCTCTGCCCAGACCCCCACGTCTGTACCACTGACCCCGCGTCTGCGCCTCTGCCCCCCCCACATCTGTACCACTGACCCCGCGTCTGCACCTCTGCCCAGACCCCCACGTCTGTACCACTGACCCCGCGTCTGCGCCTCTGCCCCCCCACGTCTGTACCACTGACCCCGCGTCTGCACCTCTGCCCAGACCCCCACGTCTGTACCACAGACCCCACGTCTGTACCACTGACCCCGCGTCTGCACCTCTGCCCAGACCCCCACGTCTGTACCACTGACCCCGCGTCTGCGCCTCTGCCCAGTCCCCCACGTCTGTACCACTGACCCCGCGTCTGCGCCTCTGCCCCCCCACGTCTGTACCACTGACCCCGCGTCTGCGCCTCTGCCCAGACCCCCACGTCTGTACCACTGACCCCGCGTCTGCGCCTCTGCCCAGACCCCCACGTCTGTACCACTGACCCCGCGTCTGCGCCTCTGCCCCCCCACGTCTGTACCACTGACCCCGCGTCTGCACCTCTGCCCAGACCCCCACGTCTGTACCACAGACCCCACGTCTGTACCACTGACCCCGCGTCTGCACCTCTGCCCAGACCCCCACGTCTGTACCACTGACCCCGCGTCTGCGCCTCTGCCCCCCCCCACATCTGTACCACTGACCCCGCGTCTGCACCTCTGCCCAGACCCCCACGTCTGTACCACTGACCCCGCGTCTGCGCCTCTGCCCAGACCCCCACGTCTGTACCACAGACCCCACGTCTGTACCACTGACCCCGCGTCTGCACCTCTGCCCAGACCCCCACGTCTGTACCACTGACCCCGCGTCTGCGCCTCTGCCCAGTCCCCCACGTCTGTACCACTGACCCCGCGTCTGCGCCTCTGCCCCCCCACGTCTGTACCACTGACCCCGCGTCTGCGCCTCTGCCCAGACCCCCACGTCTGTACCACTGACCCCGCGTCTGCGCCTCTGCCCAGACCCCCACGTCTGTACCACTGACCCCGCGTCTGCGCCTCTGCCCCCCCACGTCTGTACCACTGACCCCGCGTCTGCACCTCTGCCCAGACCCCCACGTCTGTACCACAGACCCCACGTCTGTACCACTGACCCCGCGTCTGCACCTCTGCCCAGACCCCCACGTCTGTACCACTGACCCCGCGTCTGCGCCTCTGCCCAGACCCCCACGTCTGTACCACTGACCCTGCGTCTGCGCCTCTGCCCCCCCACGTCTGTACCACTGACCCCGCGTCTGCACCTCTGCCCAGACCCCCACGTCTGTACCACTGACCCTGCGTCTGCGCCTCTGCCCCCCCCACGTCTGTACCACTGACCCCGCGTCTGCGCCTCTGCCCCCCCACATCTACCATGAGCTCAGCTGTGTGGGCAGCACGTCCTGGGCTCTGGGGGTTTTGCCCCCTGGGGCACCCCGTCTCCCGGCCCGCCCACTGACCTGTCCACCCAAGCGCCTCGGGTGAGCTCGCCATCCTGGTCTGCACCGGAGCGCTCATCGCTCCTCGGCCTCTTGAGAGGCAGGTACGTGTGTCTTGCTGGGTCTACCTCAGCTGGAACACTATCTTAAGACGGTCAGCCTGCGTCCCCCCTCTCCGCCCCCCCCCCCCGCCGGCCCCTGCCCTCTCTCACCAGGGCTATCTTGTTGTCTGTGCTCCTCTGGTTCTCATAGGCCAAATCACAGATGACACACAAGGCATTGCCCAAGCCTCTGGTCAAAGGCAGGTTGGGGTCCGCTCCCTTGGACAGGAGTTCCTTCACGACCTGGATACACAGCGACCATCCTGTCACCTCCCCAGAGGCCACGCTGGTGCTTGCATGGCTTCCCCGCCCTCCTCCCAGGGCACAGCGCCCTCCTCCCAGAGCCCCGCTGGCCGCTCCTTAGAGAGGAGCGTGGTCCCCCGCCCAGGGCCTCCCCCGCACTCCCCCCAGGCCCTGTCCAGGCACAGTGCTCCCATGAGCCCCGTTTCCATCCTGCCTTCCCGCCGGAAGCAGAGCCTGGCCCCGAGCAGGGTCCCGCACAGGGTCAGGAGCCCAGGGTGCAGCCGCGAGGGCTGAGCTGCCCACGGGCTGCCCACTCGCGGGCTCCCCAGCTAGAATATGAGATAGATCCTTGAGAAGGGGCCTTTGTTTGGTTAAAAACCTACTGCCCACATATTGTCTGTCTACCCAGAGTCGGTGCTCAATAAATAGTTCAGTAAAAGGAGGAGTCAGTGAGTAGGAGACAGATTGACCAGTGGATGGGAAAACGGATGGATGGACGGATGGACGATGGATGAATGGACAGATGGATGGATAGATGGACGGACAGACGGATGGATGGATGGACAGATGGATGGACGGATGGATGGATGGACAGACAGACGGACAGATGGACGGATGGATGGATGGATGGACGGATGGATGGATGGACAGATGGACAGATGGGTGGATGGGTGGATGGACGGACAGATGGATGGACGGACGGATGGATGGATGGACAGTGAATGGATGGATGGACGGATGGACAGATGAATGGATGGATGGACGGACGGACGGACGGATGGATGGATGATGGGCAGATCTGAGGCTGGGTAAGTAGGTGGACATGTAGATGGGCATTTGGACGATGGACAGGTGGACAGTGGTGCACGACCACAGCAAATCCCAGTCACTGACATGGGGGAGGTGCCCGGGTTCCCAGTGCAGAACACGCTCACCAGGTCGTTCCCGCTGGCAATGGACAGGGAGAGCGGGGAGTGGCCACTCCACAGCAAGTTCGGATTCGCTCTGTGAGTGAGGAGGAGGCGGACCACGTCCCTGGCACACTGGGGAGAGAGGGGAGGACCGAGCGTGGCACGTCCAAGCAGTGCTCCCCCCAAGGAGCCCCCAACAGTGACCGCACAGGGCTGGGACACGCTCGGCCCCGCAGGAGGGGGCCGGGAGGGGGGTGGAGAGGGCGAGCCTCACGCGGAGGAGGCGCTTCCAAACCTTCCTCCCACACAGACAAGACACGAGATGCGCCAGGGTCCCGGTGCATACACCGACCGGGACGGTCAGGAACAAGCAGCCATGTTGGGCCTGACACGTGGCCGGGGGGTGGGTAGCAGAGCCTTCACCAGGGCTCAGAGTGCCTGCAGGTCCCCCGGAGGGGCGCGTGGGTGGGAGCCTGTGTCCCCGTGGCGGGGACTCGTCTCCTCTCCTCGGAGGCAGAGGCTGCCCCCCTCTGCACGGGACAGACTCGGGAGGCCAGTGGCCCCACTCCCTGTTCCACCTCTTCCCTCTGGCTTCGATGACCAGCCCAGTGTGGGGCCGGCAGAAGCCCGGTGGGGGCTCCTGGAGGGCTCCCTCTCCTCCTCTCCCTGATGGAATGCAGATGTGATGGCTGGATGACTGCAGGCGTGGGGCCCCCACCGCTGGCGCCTGTCCTGGCGAACGGTCCTGAACTTGAAGACTATATCCAGTGTCTCCTAACTTTGTTTCCATTGGAGGAGCCTGAGAATGTGAGTAGGAAGGGGCAGGTGCAAGTCCACGCCTCGGACCCACTGGCCAGAGGCCTGGGTCACCTGGCTTCCTGAGGCCTTGCTGACCCATTCCTAATGTGAGGTCTCAGCACCCCCGGAGGTTGCCGGCAGGGCAGTGGGACTGGGGCCTTCTTCCTCTGCCTGCCCTGCCGGGAGGCCAGATGAGCCAGTTTCTGCCCCGCTCCCCTCTGCCCCCTTCTTAGCACCCCAAAACACACACACACACACACACACACACACACACACACACACACACCCCTCCCTACCACGCCTCACTGGAGGCAAACCGCTCCATCACGGGCTGGGAGGTGGGTCACTATGTCACGGGTAAACTGAGGCTCCTCAGCCACGAGCCCAGGCTACAGAGGCCACTGCCTGTTGAGGCCGAGACCTGGCTTTCTGCCCTACTCCCACGCCTACAACAGTGGTGACCGCCATCAGTCGGCAGCGCAGGGCAGTTCCAACACAGGGGCGCCGTGACGTCCAAGTGTGTCGACCTGGCCCAGCGTGTGAAACTCATCTTGGCCTTCGTGGTGTGTGCGCACACACTCGTGTGCTCGTGTGCGTGCTCCAGCTCGCGTGTGTGCTCACACGTGTGCTCTCACATCCGTGTGTTAGTATGCTCCTGTGTGCGCCCGTGTGCACGCCTGAACGCTTGCTCGTGTGTGTTCATGCGTGTGCTTGTGTTCCCGTGTGCTCGTGTTTGTGTTTATGCTCACACATGCTCCCGTGTTCGTGTGTGTGCTCATGCTCGTGTGTTTGTAGTCATGCATGTCAGTATGTTCATGTATGTGCCCGTGTTCGTGTGTGTGCTCCGTGTGTGTGTGTGTGTGTATGCTTGTGCTCACATGTGGCACTGGTCCATAAACTGCAGAACACGCGTTAAGCACAGTGTTCTCCATTCGTTTGAAGCTGCTGTCTTCCCTTGCGTCTGGAGAGCCCAGGACGTGGCCACTGCGCTGACCACGGCCCCTGCTCAGCCAGGGCGTCTGGAGAGCCCAGGACGTGGCCACTGCGCTGACCACGGCCCCTGCTCAGCCAGGGCGTCTGGAGAGCCCAGGACGTGGCCACTGCGCTGACCACGGCCCCTGCTCAGCCAGGGCGTCTGGAGAGCCCAGGACGTGGCCACTGCGCTGACCACGGCCCCTGCTCAGCCAGGGCGTCTGGAGAGCCCAGGACGTGGCCACTGCGCTGACCACGGCCCCTGCTCAGCCAGGGCGTCTGGAGAGCCCAGGACGAGGCCACTGCGCTGACCACGGCCCCTGCTCAGCCAGGGCGTCTGGAGAGCCCAGGACGTGGCCGCTGCGCTGACCACGGCCCCTGCTCAGCCAGGGGCTCAGCCTGGGAAGCACAGCGCCGGACCCCCACGGGAGGAGCCAGGACGCCGGGGCGCCCACCCCCGCCCCAGCTGCAGCACACACAGAGGCACACCCACGGGCACGCACGCCTTGTGCGAGCGTGCACACGGTGACGCGGCCGCGCTCCCGCAGCAGGCACGCCCACGTTCTCAGACGCCGGGACCCTCGTGCGCCGGGGCGCGCCGCCCGGCCCCGCGTCCCGCTGCAGCTTGGTTTCTGAGCGAGACCACGCGTCTCCCGGGAGGCAGCCCCCATCACAGAGCGGCCCCGGCTCACCTTCCGGTTGTCCTCGCGCTCACAGGCCACGTGCAGAGCTGTCCGGCCGCCCTCCTCGGGGACACTCACCGTGGCCGCCGTGTAGTACCAGCTGGGGGGGCCCAGCTCATTGTTGAGCTTCAGGCTGGAGGGCAGGAGGTCCACCTGTGCGCAGATGCAGGGGTCAGGAGCCCTCCCAGCCTCTCCTCCAGGGCCCACATGACATTGCGTCTCCAGCCCCACCTCGGTGCCAAGGGACACTGAGCAACCTCCCAGCCTGCTGAGCTGGGAACTCGACTTGCAGAGTTCTCTAGTGCCCGGCCTCCGCGACCCTGCCTCGCAGTGCCTGGCCTCCGTGATCCTGCCCCCAGGGCCCAGCCGCCATGATCCTGCCCCCAGGGCCCAGCCGCCATGATCCTACCCCCAGGGCCCAGCCGCCATGATCCTGCCCCCAGTGCCCAGCCGCCATGATCCTGCCCCCAGTGCCCGGCCCCATGATCCTGCCCCAGTGCCCGGCCTCCACCACCCTGCCCCCAGTGCCCGGCCCCTACCATCCTGCCCCCAGCATCCTGGCCCCATGATCCTGCCCCCAGTGCCCGGCCCCCACCATCCTGCCCCCAGCATCCTGGCCCCATGATCCTGCCCCCAGTGCCCGGCCCCCACCATCCTGACCCCCCCCAGTGCCCGGCCCCCGCGATCCTGCCCCCCAGTGCCCGGCCCCCGCGATCCTGCCCCAAGTGCCCAGCCCCCGCCATCCTGCCCCCAGTGCCCGGCCCCCACCATCCTGCCCCCAGTGCCCGGCCCCCACCATCCTGCCCCCAGTGCCCGGCCCCCACCATCCTGCCCCCCCCAGTGCCTGGTCCCCACCATCCTGCCCCCAGTGCCCAGCCTTCATGATCCTGCCCCCAGTGCCGGGCCCCCATGATCCTGCCCCCAGTGCCCAGCCCCCGCCATCCTGCCCCCAGTGCCCGGCCTCCACCATCCTGGCCCCAGTGTCCGGCCGCCATGATCCTCCCCCCAGTGCCTGTCTCCATGATCCTGCCCCCAGTGCCCAGCCCCTGCCATCCTGCCCCCAGTGCCCGGCCCCCGCCATCCTGCCCCCAGTGCCCAGCCCCCGCCATCCTGCCCCCAGTGCCCAGCCCCTGCCATCCTGCCCCCACCATCCTGGCCCCATGATCCTGCCCCCAGTGCCCGGCCTTCATGATCCTGCCCCCAGTGCCCGGCCCCCGCCATCCTGACCCCAGTGCCCGGCCCCCATGATCCTGCCCCAGTGCCCGGCCCCCATGATCCTGCCCCCAGTGCCCGGCCCCCATGATCCTGCCCCCAGTGCCCGGCCCCATGATCCTGCCCCCAGTGCCCGGCCCCCGCCATCCTGCCCCCAGTGCCCAGCCCCCGCCATCCTGCCCCCAGTGCCCAGCCCCTGCCATCCTGCCCCCACCATCCTGGCCCCATGATCCTGCCCCCAGTGCCCGGCCTTCATGATCCTGCCCCCAGTGCCCGGCCCCCCGCCATCCTGCCCCCAGTGCCCGGCCCCCATGATCCTGCCCCCAGTGCCCGGCCCCCATGATCCTGCCCCCAGTGCCCGGCCCCCATGATCCTGCCCCCAGTGCCCGGCCCCATGATCCTGCCCCCAGTGCCCGGCCCCCACGATCCTGCCCCCAGTGCCCGGCCCCATGATCCTGCCCCCAGTGCCCGGCCCCCGCCATCCTTCCCCCAGTGCCCGGCCCCCGCCATCCTTCCCCCAGTGCCCGGCCCCCATGATCCTGCCCCCAGTGCCCGGCCCCATGATCCTGCCCCCAGTGCCCGGCCCCCATGATCCTGCCCCCAGTGCCCGGCCTTCATGATCCTGCCCCCAGTGCCCGGCCCCCACCATCCTGCCCCCAGTGCCCGGCCCCCGCCAACCTTCCCCCAGTGCCCGGCCCCCGCCATCCTTCCCCCAGTGCCCGGCCCCCACCATCCTGCCCCCCCCAGTGCCTGGTCCCCACCATCCTGCCCCCAGTGCCCAGCCTTCATGATCCTGCCCCCAGTGCCGGGCCCCCATGATCCTGCCCCCAGTGCCCAGCCCCCGCCATCCTGCCCCCAGTGCCCGGCCTCCACCATCCTGGCCCCAGTGTCCGGCCGCCATGATCCTCCCCCCAGTGCCTGTCTCCATGATCCTGCCCCCAGTGCCCAGCCCCTGCCATCCTGCCCCCAGTGCCCGGCCCCCGCCATCCTGCCCCCAGTGCCCGGCCCCATGATCCTGCCCCCAGTGCCCGGCCCCCGCCATCCTTCCCCCAGTGCCCGGCCCCCGCCATCCTTCCCCCAGTGCCCGGCCCCCATGATCCTGCCCCCAGTGCCCGGCCCCATGATCCTGCCCCCAGTGCCCGGCCCCCATGATCCTGCCCCCAGTGCCCAGCCCCCATGATCCTGCCCCCAGTGCCCGGCCCCCATGATCCTGCCCCCAGTGCCCGGCCCCATGATCCTGCCCCCAGTGCCTGTCTCCATGATCCTGCCCCCAGTGCCTGGCCCCCATGATCCTGCCCCCAGTGCCCAGCCCCCATGATCCTGCCCCCAGTGCCCGGCCCCCATGATCCTGCCCCCAGTGCCTGGCCCCCATGATCCTGCCCCCAGTGCCCAGCCCCCATGATCCTGCCGCCAGTGCCCGGCCCCCATGATCCTGCCCCCGTGCCCGGCCCCCATGATCCTGCCCCCAGTGCCCGGCCCCCACCATCCTGACCCCCCCCAGTTCCCGGCCCCCACCATCTTGCCCCCAGTGCCCGGCCCCCACCATCCTGCCCCCAGTGCCCGGCCCCCACCATCTTGCCCCCAGTGCCCGGCCTCCATGATCCTGCCCCCAGTGCCTGTCTCCATGATCCTGCCCCCAGTGCCCGGCCACCACCATCCTGCCCCCAGTGCCTGTCTCCATGATCCTGCCCCCAGTGCCTGGCCCCCACCATCCTGCCCCCAGTGCCCGGCCTTCATGATCCTGCCCCCAGTGCCTGTCTCCATGATCCTGCCCCCAGTGCCCGGCCCCCACCATCCTGCCCCCAGTGCCTGTCTCCATGATCCTGCCCCCAGTGCCCGGCCCCCACCATCCTGCCCCCAGTGCCTGTCTCCATGATCCTGCCCCCAGTGCCCGGCCCCCGCCATCCTGCCCCCAGTGCCCGGCCCCCACGATCCTGCCCCCAGTGCCCGGCCCCCACGATCCTGCCCCCAGTGCCCGGCCCCCGCCATCCTGCCCCCAGTGCCCGGCCCCCGCCATCCTGCCCCCAGTGCCGGCCCCCACCACCCTTCCCCAAGCTGGTTGGAGCACTCATGCTCTTCTGGCAGGGTTCCCCACCCATGCACACAGGGCATGTCCTCAACCGTTCCTTCCATCCACAGGGAGCCACAAGGGAGGTGATGAGGGTGCTTGGTGCCTCTTTTCCTCTCAGGAGAGCTGGGAGGGCTCCCCGGGGAGCCGGTCAAGCTAGAGTTACAGGTGAGTGAGGCTGAGCTACAGGCAGGCGTGCCAGCAGACTTGGTACCCGAGCCGTGCACGGCTGTGCCCCGCCCAGCGGCAAGGGATCCTGGAAGGTCCCTGTGGCACCCGCTAAGTCTGACGAGCCCAGCCTGCGGCCCGGGAGCCGGGGGCCTCCGCACCGGGGCACTGCCCGTCCTAGTGCTCCGGCACACCCCCCTGTGGGGGGGGGGCGGGGCCAGGCCGGCAGACTCTCTCCAGGGACAAAGACACAGGGCAGCATGGCAGGCAAGTGTCCCGACAGCCATGGCCTTGCCCCGAGGTCTGGAGCCAGGAGCCTACTCAGCTCTTCCGCCTTTGGAGAGCGCGGTGGGTGAGGGGAAGAGGGAGAGCGGGGCTGTGGGAGCCTAGCCCTCGACGACAGCAGGCAGCAGGGAGGCTGGGCAGGGCCGGGGCAGAGCGTGCCGACCCTGCGGGCAGCAAGGCTCCTGACTGAGGAGGCCAGCCCTGGGCACACGCTGGAGAGAGCCGGGCCCTCCGAGGGCCGCACTGGCCAGTGGCAGCGCCTTCCGCCAGCCCCACCGAGCCGCCTGAGGAAACACTTGGCTCACTGGCTTCAACCAATCGTTTTTGTCCTCGGCATCTCCGCAAGCGTGCGGGCTGAGTCTCCTCACGCGGCTTGCGGTGGGGTGTCGGACCCCTGCTCTCCGCAAGGAGCTCAGCTGAGGGCGGGAGCTGAGCCCAGAAGAGCACGGCCCGCCCAGCCCAGCCCCGGGCCCACAGCCGCCGCCCCTCCCACCTCCCCTGCCCCCCACGGTCCGCTCCCCTCCTGCTGCCCCAGCAGCACACCTTGCTGGCGTTGTACACCTCGTCCTCGTCGGCTGCCTTGGCGTCCACGTTGGTGATGGCATGGAGCAGCAGCTGGGTGATCTTGACACCTTCCTCCCCGGGAAGGGCAGCCGCAATGTGGAGTGGGGTCAGGGACCGCAGCTGCAGGGCAAGCACAGGTGGGGGTGAGGGTGTGCGCCTGGAGCCAGGCAGGTGAGGGACCAGGCAGGGTGGGGGGCAGCAGAGGCACAGGGCAGCTGCAGGGCAAGCACAGGTGGGGTGGCCATGCAGGTGGGGGGTCAGGCAGGTAGGGAGGGCAGGCAGGTAGGGGGCCAGGCAGGTAGGAGGGGCAGGCAGGTAGGGGCCAGGCAGGTGGGGGGGGCAGGCAGGTAGGGGCCAGGCAGGTGAGGGGGGCAGGCAGGTAGGGGCCAGGCAGGTGGGGGGGCCAGGCAGGTAGGGAGGGCAGGCAGGTAGGGGGCCAGGCAGGTAGGAGGGGCAGGCAGGTAGGGGCCAGGCAGGTGAGGGGGGCAGGCAGGTGGGGGGGCAGGCAGGTAGGGGGCCAGGCAGGTAGGGGGTCAGGCAGGTAGCAGGTCAGGCAGGTAGGGGCCAGGCAGGTGGGAGGGGCAGGCAGGTAGGAGGGGCAGGCAGGTGGGGGGCCAGGCAGGTAGGGGGCCAGGCAGGTAGGGGGTCAGGCAGGTAGCAGGTCAGGCAGGTAGGGGCCAGGCAGGTGGGAGGGGCAGGCAGGTGGGGGGCCAGGCAGGTAGCGGGTCAGGCAGGTAGGGGGTCAGGCAGGTAGCAGGTCAGGCAGGTAGGAGGGGCAGGCAGGTGGGGGGCCAGGCAGGTAGGGGGCCAGGCAGGTAGGGGGTCAGGCAGGTAGCAGGTCAGGCAGGTAGGGGCCAGGCAGGTGGGAGGGGCAGGCAGGTGGGGGGCCAGGCAGGTAGGGGGCCAGGCAGGTAGGAGGGGCAGGCAGGTAGGGGGCCAGGCAGGTAGGAGGGGCAGGCAGGTAGGGGGACAGGCAGGTGGGGGACCAGGCAGAGGCCCAGGTAAGCAAGGAGCCAGGCAGGCGGGGGGACAGGCAGAGACACAGGGAAGGTGGGGACCAGGCAAAGGCCCAGACCAGGAATTTCACTGGCTGACCACAGACCTCCCCCTCCACTCCTGCCAGGTCCGTACGACCCTCCCACAAGGAAGGAGGTATCGCTCGTGTCCACAGCCCTGCAAAGGAACCAGCAGCTCCATCCTTACCCCGCTGCTCATCACCTTCCGCTAGCGAAAGCTCCTTCCCCTGGCTGGGACACACCACCCTGCCCTGCCATCACCAACACCAGCATCCTGCCGGCCACTGCCGACGCTCCCTGCAGAACCGCCCCGGGCCCCCGCCGCTCGGACCAGGCCTTCCCGGGGAGAACACCGGCAGGCAGCCCGACCGCAGCAGGGAGCAGACTCCGCGATCCCAGCCTGCCTCATTCCAGTCCCTCCGGGTGTGACCCTGCTCAACCAGGAAGGCTCCCTGGGGAAAAAGAACCTAGTGTGCTGCGCCAGTGGCGCGCGCCTGCCATCCCAGCCACTCAGGAGGCTGAGGTCTGAGGATCACGGTTCAAAGCCAGCCTGGGCAAGGCAGTCTGTGAAACGCTTATCTCCAATTCTATCTCCAATTAAACACCAGGAAACCAGAAGTGGTGCTGTGGCTCAAGTGGTAGAGTGCTAACCATGAGCTGAAGAGCTCAGGGACAGCACCTAGGCCCTGAGTTCAAGCCCCATGATCAACAACAACAATAGGAAAAAGAACCTAGGCCTTCCCAAATGAGGGTGCAGACAGCCTGAGCAGGGGAAAAGCCCCTACAGGGAAAGGAGCAAGGGAAGAACGCCACGTGCGGGACCACCCACAGCCCCCTGGCCCCCCACCGGTGAGCACAGGAGGTGGGCAAACCTCAGCGGGACAGTGATCTTCCTTCCCCTAAACAGTCCAAGCTCCAGCCCCAGTAGAAGGGACACAGCACAGCAGCGACCACAAGGGGCCAGCACTGAGCTCAGTGACCACCACCTGGTCAGAACAGAGGGGCACACCCAGCACACAGATGAGAGGCCTCCGGCTTCCTAAACTCCACCACTGAAGAACAGTCACCGAGAGGATGGCAGAGGGGGCACAGCTAAAGGGAGATGGTAACGCCGGGGTGTCCTGAAGAGTACAGTAAAAAGAAATGGCAACGCTCACATCACAGTCCTAGCTACTCAGCTGAGATCTGAGGATGGTGGTTCAAAGCCAGCCCGGGCAGGAAAATCCCCATGAGACTTATCTCCAGTTAACCACTCAAATCCCGTCAGTGGCGCTGTGGCTCAAAGTGGCCGGGCACCTGACTGGCAGTGCTCAGGGACTGTGTCTAGGCGGTGGAGAGGGGATCTTGCAGAGACCTGGAACCTGGCTCCTTGTGCATACAGAAGCCAGAAGACAGAGAAAACAGCTCTGCTCCGAAAACCGTCCCCTGCTCAAGCCAGAGGGCGGAAGGGCGGCGTGTTCCCACCCCGGGCAGCCCCTCTGGCACCCACCACAGAGCCTCACAGCAGGGAGGCCCACTGGCCGCCCGCCGAGGACAGGTGACCCGGAGAGGAACTTGGCAGGAACGAAACCTAACCAGGAGCATGCACCCCTAAGGCAGACCACTGGATCCAAGCCCCGTGAGAATCACTGCCACCGTGGGCCCGTGGGGCAGAGCCGGAGGGGGGCTGCGGGCGGCTCTGCGCCTGTCTTTGCAGTGTTTCTCTCATCTGCTTTGTGTTTTCTCATTTATTGGAAGACCCCATGGACAATGGCCAGATTCTAGAGAAAAAAGAACAACAGCTCCGTACACACGCAGGGCAGGCATTCTAACTCTGACGGCCAAAACCGGGGCGGGCGCCGCGAAACCATGGTCCCTAGGAAGACTCTGCACGCCACTGCTGGCAAGCAAGGGCCCTGGGGTGCCGCGCCCCGCCCCGGGCGCTGCCGCCGGGAGCCTCGCCCCTGTTGCGAGCTCCCCTCGCTGGCCCAGCCCTCGGCGGCCCAGGGCCTACCTGAGGCGGGAACTGGATGTCAGTCCTGGCCCCGCTCTCCAGAAGCAGCCTCACCCCGTCCACGTCCCCGGCCTTCACAGCCAAGAACAGGGCCTGCATGGGCACGCTGCACAGGTTGGGGTCCGCCCCGCGGCACAGCAGCAGCTGGATGGTCCTCCACAGGCTCCGGTGCCTGCGGGAACCAGGGCCAGGCGGTCACGGGCTACGTGAGGCAGAGGGGCTCTACCACGGGCGTCAGGACAGGACCCCCCAGGAGGGGAGGGGTCGTCCCAGAAATACCCTGAGCCTCCACATCCAGCCTTCCCTGCAAACACACGAGGACACCTCTTCGGGGCCTAGTCCCTGCCCGGGGAGGCCCACCCCAGTCCCTGTGTGGCCGCTGGCCATGGTCAGACCCTGCTGGGGCCCCTCTGGGCTGTGAACCTGGGCGGGAAACTTTGCTTCGGTGGGGCGACCTGGGAGAGGTAGCAAGGGCGGGGACCATTTCCTCTCAGGGTGGGTGGGAGACAATGACTATGGAACCAGCCTCGTGGCGGAGCCTGCACCGTGTGTGCACACACCCACACACATGTGCACACTCACGCCCCAGTGCTCCGTGCAGGCTCACCGGCGCGAGTGCCCTGATCCTTGCCAATGCCCAGACAACACACGCCCCTAGAAACAGCACTTGGTGGCGCTGTAGGGCAGGGCTGGGCACCCCTGGGCACGCCCCTCCTGGCCATCGCCGGCGACGTACTCCAGCATGGACTGCGCCATTTTCCTCACGGTCCCTTTGTCGGGGAAGGAGGGGGCCTGCAGCATGCTGTAGGCCTTGGCGCTCCTCTCCAGGATGTCCTTGGACAGCTTGATGGTGTAGTTGTGCACACACTGGGAGGACTCGAAGTTTGTCTCGGTGCTGTACAGGGTGCTCATGTTCTCCTCCGACCCCTCGGCCCCTTGCTCCAGGTCACCGAGGCTACGCCTCGAGAAGGAATCCCACCTCAGGATGCTGCTGGGGGCTGTGCCTTCCTCGGTGGCAGCCAGGACCTTGAGGTCTTCACTGACCGGGACCTCATAAGTGGACTCCAGGTTAAACACCGAGTATTTTGAGGCACCTTGGAATTGGAGAGTTTCCTTTGGAAAACACCGAAGAATTATTAGAGGAAGGAAGAGACTGAAGTATGTCCTGCCTCGGCCGTCCTCAGCCAAGGACCACACCGGGACCTGGAGCTGCCTCCAAGTTTACGAACTCTCAGAGGAAGAGGGACCTCATGGAGCCCCATCCTGAACCTCAGGCTGAGCAGCCAGGGACCGGAGCCACAATGGCTCCCAAGCCCACAAAACGGGGCTCCTCTAGAAGTGAACCCTGTGTTGGGCCAAGGAGAGACCAGTGGCAAAGCTCACTCCTATTCTTTGCACTGACTGCATGCAGAAAGAGCACCTTGGTTTGGATGCTTGAAGCTCCATAAAATACCTGGTTAAACTTGCCCCCTGCCTGTTTCACTTGTTTGATGTGGCTACTAGAAGATTCTAATCGCCATGATGGCTCGTATTATATTTCTGTCAAATGGCGCTGCTCTGGGTCTGCTCCCAGTTTTGAGACATGGTTTGTACATCATGGTCTCCTCAACCAAGCACTATGGGTTCCCCAGGAACCAGTCAGAATCGCAGATTCTCGGGCCCTGCTTGCAGGGCGGGGGCACTGTGTGGACGCTAACCTTTCCAGTGCGTGTGGGGAAGGTAGACTCAAACCTGGAGCTAGCGCGCGTGTGTCCTAAGGGACACCGTGGCACTGGACTCGGGGTTCCTGAGGGAGTTCTTGTGTTCCATCCTTCTGCTCCCTTCCCCTGTGGCTTATCTGCCTAACCACCCTGTATGGGCCCAGGCCACAGGGGCAACGGGGTGGGGTGGGGGCTGAATGAACATGGAGAGAGAGAGAGAGGGAGGGACAGTGGAGGGTAAGGGCACGTGGCAGGCGACGGAGCTGACCTGTGGCATGGTCCTCTCTGCAATGTTGGGTTTGAAGGACTTGCTGGGGTAGTAGAGGAGGAAGCACATGCTGAGCGGAGTGAGGCCCTCGTCTGAGCGCTTGTTCACGTCGGCCCCGAAGTCCAGGAGCAGACTGACAATGTCATGATGAGAATGCACCTGGAGAGAGACACCTCAACTCACCAGGGCAGCCGCTGGCCGGACATGGGTGTGGATGGCGGGGGGCGCTGGTGCCACCTCCTGAGGCTCCGCTCTGGCAGGCGCCCGATCGCCCAGGCTCCAGCTTGCGAAGGGACGCGGTTCAGTGAGTGACCGAGGAGTAGAAAGAACAACGCGCCCTAAGCCCTCCTTTCCGCCCAGCCTTGGGCCTCACACTGGGGCACAGGTGTGTTCCTGCGAGCAGCCCCGTCACACCACTGCTCGGTTCCTGGGGGGGGGGGGGGTAGTAGAGGGGCTCCACGGTGAGAGCGTGCCCACACTTCTGCAGGCTCGGGTGGGAGGGTGGGGGGCTTACAGCAGCCGCCGCCAGCACCGTGTAGCCCTTGGAGTCGGCCACGTCCATGCAGACAAGGTTGTCCTTCAGGATCCCGTAGACCCAGTCTCGGTCGCCAGCCTCCGCCCTCAGGATCATCTCCCTGGAAAGCAGCTCCTTGGGGCCTCTGCGTGCAAAGCCGCTGCGGTTCCCCTGGAGGATGGCGTCCATGCTCCAGCTGCTATGTGCCTTCTTATTCCTGCCAACAAGACAGGAATCAGGGGTGGCAGACCGCGCTCTGGCCTGCCCCACGCGTCCTGTGAGAAGGAGCCCAGGGAAGCCAAGCTCTAACGGCTACTCAGAAAGCTAGCGTTGGGAGGACTGAGCTTTGAGACCAGCTCTGGCATATGTGGGAGACCTCATCTCAACCAGCCGGACATGGGGATGCATGTGCGGTGGATGAGATGATGTTTGTATGATAAATGGATGGGTGGATAGATGGATGGGTGGACATAAGATTTGGGTGGATAGATGGGATATTTGCATGATCAGTAGATGATAGATGGATGGATTTTTGACTGGATGGATGGAAGGATGGATGGAATGATGGTTGTATAAGTGAATAGATGAGATGGTTGGATGGAAAAACGAGCATTTGTGATCATAAATTGTGTTTTCTAAACTAGTTTAATGATATCTAGGGGCAATGCTTAGGTATATAAAAGAGCTAACACTTTTTTTTAACTTAAAAAAAGTACACAGGGGCTGGGAATGTGGCTTAGTGGTCGAGTGCTTGCCTTGAGCAAAAGAAGCTCAGGAACAATGCCCAGGCCCCTGAGTTCAAGCCCCAAGACTGGTTAAAAAAAAAGTTTTTGCTTTTTTTTTTTTTTTTTTTTTTGGCCAGTCCTGGCCTTGGACTCAGGGCCTGAGCACTGTCCCTGGCTTCTTCCCGCTCAAGGCTAGCACTCTGCCACTTGAGCCACAGCGCCACTTCTGGCCGTTTTCTGTATATGTGGTGCTGGGGAATCGAACCTAGGGCCTCGTGTATCCGAGGCAGGCACTCTTGCCACTAGGCTATATCCCCAGCCCAAGTTTTTGCTTTTTTAAAGTGGGTCTCGACCTTCCCAGAGCTGTAAGTGTATGTGAAGTCTTTGGAGATCACAGCAGATCCCTGTGTCCTGGACATCTTTTGTTTTTGTCCAAGGCCAGGACTTGAACTCTGTATCTGATACTTGCTTTTCCTCATTGCTTTTTGCTCTACCACCTAAGCCACACCTCAACCCCAACACGGCCTTCCTTGAAGAAGCGAAGGATCCACTCAGCCTGAGCGCCCCACTGCTATCCTGAATACAGACCCTGCATTAACACATGACAATAATCATCCCTTCTATGCTGGCCCTAGGGACCTGGCCCATTGAAAACGTAATCCACAGGCAGGAATCTCAACTCAGGCTTCACCAACTCTGACCTGCCGAAGGGGCAGTGTACACAGATACAAAGGGAGAGAGACTTGCCCTGAGTCCTGTAAACCTGAGTTTATCCTAGGTCACACACCCATGAGCGAGACTTGCCCTGAGTCCTGTAAACTTGAATTTACCCTAGGTCACACCCCTGTGGGGTTCCTTTCATGCACACTTCGGGACTACCATGGCTGACCACTCACCAAGGAACCCGATTACTTCTCTACCAGAGAATGGTAAGTGTGAGCATGGCGTCCTGTGTCCCTGTACGGGCCTTGTGGCTCCCTACACTCTGGGTATAGTGGAGACTTCCTCTCCAGCTTTGGACTTAGGCTTACTTGCCACTTACTAAGAGCTGCACATTCATATTCACTGGTGAAAAGTGCTGAGAGTTGGATGGAGAAAGATCAGATTGATCACCTGAACCTGTATGTATGCTTCTGGATTTTGATCAACAGAGGTGTTTGATTTTGTATGAACCAGGGTTCTCCATCATCGACGAATGGAGGGATTTCATTAACGAAGACCTGGGCATCCAGTTCTTTGCGGAGAGAGCCTGTCATGGGCAGGTGCTGGTTATCGGTTGAGTAGATGTGCATTTCTGGAGGCAGGGTGAGGTCATCATTCAGAAGAAGCCGCTTGTACTCATAGAAGAAGGGGTCCTGCTCCTCTGGTGGACCCCACTCCACTGTCTCCTCCTCCTGAGAGAGACTAATTCTTTCCTGAGACTGCGTGAGGAAGGCTGAGAACTCTGGGTAGCTGAGCAGGGAGAAGGTGCTGGGCGTGTCCATGCACAATTTGATGAGGTGTTCACGGAACCACAGGCCGACATCTTGACAACCATCAGGGTAGGTCTCAAAGCCAGGCCCGAACCTTTCGTCAGCTTTGTACAGCCCCTGCAAGGAGAATCCGTGGGGCCAGGAGATAGGTGACAAGTTTTGCTAAATCAGTACATGAACAGGTACTACTAAGAATATGCCCATTCCGGCTGGGAATGTGGCTGAGTGGTAGAGTGCTTGCCTTGCATACATGAAGCCCTGGGTTCAATTCCTCAGTACCACATAAACAGAAAAGGCCAGAAGTGGTGCTGTGGCTCAAGTGGTACAGTGGTCAGTGCTCAGGCTGAGTTCAAGCCCCAGGACTGGTTAAAAAAAAAAAAGCAAGCAAGCAAAGGAAGGAAGGAAGGAAGGAAGGAAGGAAGGAAGGAAGGAAGGAAGGAAGGAAGGAAGGAAGGAAGGAAGGAAGGAAGGAAGGTGCTCATTCATTCAACAGTTACCAAGACATATGACAGGCCATGCACTGTGCCCAAGACATGCAGCGATCTCCCATGGGTGAGCAGACAGGTAGAGAAGGGCAAGGTGTATGTAGGGGGGGTGCTGGCAGGCCTCTCTCAATGGACAAGGCCCAGGCCTTCAGGGTGAGGGCAGGTGGACACACACCAGACGGCCTTCCTCCCCGCAGCCCAAATGGCTAGTTGCCAGGTTAGCACTCTGAGGGTTAAACGCCTCTGCTGAAGGGGACACAACTGTTGTCCTAGAAAATTGCCTTTGTTCTCTGCTTCGATGAGGCCCTTCAGAGAACTCGCAGGAACTAGCCAAACCACTTCATCTCCAGACTCACTCTTTCTAGAAGATCTAGAGTAAACTGGGTGTGGGTGGCTCACGCCTGTAACCTAACTACTCAAGAGGCTGAGAGCTGATGATCGCGGCTCAAAGCCACCCCAGGCAGAAAAGGCCAGGACTCTGATCTCCATTTAACAACCAAAAAGCCACAGGGGGCATGACTGAAGGTGCAGAGCACCAGACATGAATGGAAAAGGCCAAGTGGGAGGAGAGGGCCTGAGTTCAAGCCCCAGTACTGGCCCTGCCCCCCTCGGGAACACACGGAGGGCCCCCCAGCCCCCCCTCCCCCCCCCCCCCCCGCACGCAGCGAGGCCCCACCCCCTCAGGTAGACAGGATCTCCTCACCTGGAAGAGCCTTGACTTCATGTACATGGTGCCGTAGCCTTCTCGTTGGCTGAGGTAAAACATGCCGGTGAAACTGGAGCCATCCGGCCACATGTAAGTACCCATGCCATGACAGTGGTCCCGGTAAAACTGCCCCCTGTAGGCCTGGAGGAGAGGTCAGCAGGCCTGGTGTCTGGGCACCCAGACCCGGGCAGCCACCTGGTTGGCAGTGAATGGGACTCTCGGGGCCAGTGGGTACAGGGTGAGCTAGGAGGCTAAGGTACGTGAGCTGGTGGCCCCTGGCCAGAAGAGCCCTCCTGCCCTCCTCCCCATCCAGGAGTTAGGAACTCGGAGGCTGCACCGGGAACACTTGGCAGCTGAACTAGGTTTGGACAGAACCCAGCCCCCCCCCCCACCCCGCAGGCTACAGCAGTCAGACTGGGTGGGCTGGCTGCCAGGAGGGGGCCTTGGGGGGTCTGGTTGGGAACTCCTCAGCACGGTGACTCATGGGGTGAGCCTCTGCACCCTTACCATGCCCCACAAACACTTAGGCGTCAGAGTTGCCCTCTCCTGAGTCCACAGGGAGAAAGAGGAGGATAGTCGTGGCTTCCACTGCTCAGGCACTGGGTTTGACTCTCCCTCAAGAAAGGCCAAACCAGACGCCCTCCCGGGACCGGAGGGCATGGCAAATCTCTCTTCCCTGCAGAGATGACGCCCTGGGACCCAGGCCCTGCCAAGAGAGAGCTGAGAGAGCTTCTACTCAGCTCTAGCCTGGATTTGAGTTCAGTCACATCGCTCATGCCGCAGCCACAACGGCGTCCTGTTGGGACTATCTCTCTTCCACAAGTGTGTGCAGCCACCTTCCGGAGGCTGACAGAGGTCACTCTGGGCCTCCCATGGGGACATAAGTAAGGGGGGGGGGCGTGCTGCTGGGTCAGCAGGCCCTCTGGACCACGTCGAACCTTTCAGTCACAAGAGTTGAGGCTAGGAGCCCAATCGCTCACCCCGTGACCCTAGTTATTTGGGAAGTGTAGATGGAGAGGACCAAGTTCAAGGCCAGCCTAGAGGTGAACGTTTTAGACAGCTCCCATGATCTCATCTCAACAGAAAAGGCTGGGCCTAGTGTCAGCACGTGTTGTCCCAGCTATAGCAGGAAGCACAAACGCGAAGATGTTGGATCGGGGCAGGCAAAAAGTGAGACTCTGTCTCAAAAATCAGCCAAACGAGCCGTCGGTCAATGGTTTTAGGTCGTGCTGGTGGCAGAGTTTCACCGGTGGGGAGGGGGCAGGATCGGCGCGTCCTGCTCACACTCCTCAGACATTACCATGCTCAGCAGAGGCCACGGAGCCAGGAGAGAACCCTATGCTGTCAACGGCATGGAACACGAGGCCACGGCCCTCACAGTCATTCACGGGTCTTTGTCAGGACTTGTGACTGGGGGGAACATGCCCATCCTTCTCTCCACCCCTCACCCTGACACCTGGCCCTCACCCTTGCTAACCCCTGTGGTGGGGCTTCTTGAGTTCCTGGTTCGGGGACTGACACAGATGCTGTGTTTCACAGGAAGTAGCTAATGTGCCCAAGGTGATGACTTATGAGGGGAAAGCTCTCAGCCTCGGACCTGCTTTGGTTCTGGGGCACAGCTGCACACACGTCTGCCCAAGATCCCAGCAGTCCCTGTGCTGCGGTGCCTGCCCTGGGGAAGGCCTAGAGTCAGGAGGACTCTGAACTGTGAGCAGGGTGCATCCCACAAGAGAAACCAGCCGAGGGTTCAGGATAGATGCCGAGTGAAGGAATGAGCACGATCTGTTACTGCCTCGAAGGCAAGCACTGGCCAGGAGTCTCCCTGAGCTCTGACCCCTTTTCCAGGTACACACAGGCCCTGGGCTGTGGTGTTCTGCCCACAGCCACTGCCTCCTCATGGTCCTGGGGGAGTCCTGCCCCCCTTCCTGTGCCAACACCGCACCACAGCCGAGTAGCTATCCTAAGACACCTGCTCTTTTCCCCACTCCCACTCTCCTCTGGGCAAAGGCTCTTTTCTCCACTCCCCTCCTCCTCTGGATAAGGGTACCCCTCATGCACCGCCCTCCATCCAACACCTTTGTTCTGAAATGTGCCTGGCTGAGCATGGCCATCTCACCGAAGCTGGGCTCACTCACAATTCCAGGGTTTGGGGTTCCATCTGAGGTTCCCTGAACCGGGGAGAATAGCACAGGAGCAAAGACTGGCCACGACTCCCCAGCCCTGTGCAGCCAAGCCAGAGAAAGCCTATTTCCAGAAACAGAATCACGCATGGGACGGAGGGAAAGAGCCCAGGGGCCACGCACAGCCAGTGCCTGCCTGGACGAGCCCCCGACTGAGACACCCAGGGATCGTTCATCCCAACTCCAATATGCTTCTTTGTCCTGCCTCCCAAAGAAGGCTGCACGGAAGCACTTACAAGTCCAGGCAGCCCAGCACCGGTGGCTCACGCCGGGAATCCTAGCTACTCACGAGGCTGGGATCTGAGGCTCGCGGCCCAGAGCCAGCCTGGGTAGGGAAGTCTGTAAGACTCTCTTTCTCCAGTGAATCACAGAAAACCCTGGAAGTAGAGTGCCAGCCTTGAGCAAAAGGGATAGTACCGGGGCTGGGGATATGGCCTAGTGGCAACAGTGCCTGCCTCGGATACACGAGGCCCTAGGTTCGATTCCCCAGCACCACATATACAGAAAAAAATGGCCAGAAGCGGTGCTGTGGCTCAAGTGGCAGAGTGCTAGCCTTGAGCGGGAAGAAGCCAGGGACAGTGCTCAGGCCCTGAGTCCAAGGCCCAGGACTGGCAAAAAAAAAAAAAAAAAAAAGGGATAGTACCTAGGCCCAGCGTTTAAGGCCTAAGGCCAGGCAATGCCAGGGCAGAGTCATTCGCTCAGGCAAAGGATGCAGGTGAGGAGACAAAGCCCAGCCGCCATGATTGATGGGCACAGGCACAATGTAGGCCCAGCTTCCCCATGCACACAGCCAGGAACACCAAGAGCTTGGCTGCGGGATTCCAGGCTCGGGCCCCTGACACCAGAACATGTCCACGGAAGTACTAGGCATGGTCTAGTGGGGGTGCTAGAACATGTCTTCCTTTCTTCTTTGTCGTTTGTCTGATCTTACATAGAAGGCAGTTTCACCAGTGTAAACGTACAGGTTGCCGCCATAATTTGCAATTTTAAAAATGTGTGCCCAGGGGCTGGGGATATAGCCTAGTGGCGAGAGTGCCTGCCTCGGATACACGAGGCCCTAGGTTCGATTCCCCAGCACCACATATACAGAAAACGGCCAGAAGCGGCGCTGTGGCTCAAGTGGCAGAGTGCTAGACTTGAGCGGGAAGAAGCCAGGGACAGTGCTCAGGCCCTGAGTCCAAGGCCCAGGACTGGCCAAAAAAAAAAAAGAATAAAAAAAAAAAAAAATGTGTGCCCAGAATAAAACCCCTCTTCTTGAGTCACCGCTTCCCGAACCTCACCTCTCCCTCCCCGGACCCTCGGGTGCCCAGGGCAGGCTGAGAGGGGTCTGCAGGGACGTCCTTCTGGCACAGTCGAGGAGAAAAGGCAGGCGTCCCACCAGCCCCGTGGATGGACGCAAAGGTTCACCTGGTGCGGCTCCTAGGCCCTGGGGGGGGGGGGGGGATGTGGGGCAGCCGCAGAAGCCATCTACCTCGCCTGTGGGCCAAGAGAACTCTCCATATCCAAGCTTCATGTCGAGCCCGAACTCCCCTCGGTAGACACAGCCGTCCTGCCACTCCTGCATGCCTTGGATGAGCTCGATATAGTTCCTCTTCAGGTCCTCCTCCTGCAGGGGGACCTCCGACTCCTCGCCTTCCTCCCCTGGGGTCACTGGCCTGTCCCTAGGAAGACAGAGTGCGGAGGAAAGGGCGTCAGTGAAGCCTGCAATGTCTTAACGGTGACTGCCGGCCAGAACACAAGGGCTCATGCCTACAGTGCTAGCTACTCGGGAGGCTAAGATCGAGCCTGGGCAGGAAAGTTCATGAGACCACCAAGAGGCCAGAAGCAGAGCTGTGGCTTAAGTGGTAGAGCACTAGCCTTGAGTAAAAACAAAATTCAGGGACAGTGCCCAGGCCCGGAGTTCAAACCCAAGACCAGCACGCGCGTGTGCGCGCGCACACACACACACACACACACAGAGTGGCTGTGTATCTGTACCATTTCCTTTCTCTCTCACAGCCCTGAGGTATGTGCATAGAAAGGGACCCCGAAGCACAAGGGATGCAGTAATTGCCCAGGGGCAGTTAAGAAGTGGAAAGTGCAGGTAAAGGGCAGACGGCCAAGGGCAAATGTGCTGGAGCCCACAAGGCCCCCCTGCTGACTCCTCCAGCTGCTGACTCACCACCTGGGACTTGAGGGCCCACAACCATGGCCCCCTCAGCTGCTGCTGGCAGGTGTGTCCATGGTAGGGTCCTCCTCCCTCCCAAGCCAGCAGCACCCGTGCCGGGCTGAGAAGGAAGCAGATACTCAGCACACACATATGAACATAGGAAGGACAGGAGAGCGTCTTGAGAGATAGCCAACTGACCACAGAGGGGCACATGGTTAGACAGAGGGGTCACAGCGTAGAGCAACAGGGAGATGTGTGTAGCAGGAGGATTTGCATCTTTCCTGCTCTTGGATCTAAAGATCATACCTAAGGTCATAACTCAGACATGGGTCCCAATGTCCCCATCTCACAGAAACCTCTCTTTCTCCCACTCAACTCCCTGGCGGATGCTGTGTGCATGGGTGTCTGCTCTAGACACTGGTAATGTCTGGCTGGTGCCCAAGCTGGCAGTACCTAGTTTAGGATCTCTGACTCCTACCACCTCCATCAGCCACCCCTGGGTGACGGAGGCTAAGCACAATGAAGAACGGATCCGGCTGCTGGGAGTGTAAGATCTATGTTGGGCATATTGTTATAGGTATAGAGAGCCAGGAGGGTAGACACCCAGGTAAAACAATGACAAAGGCTGGGAGCACAAATCTGCTTTGCTTTTTTTCTTCTGCTGCACGTTGTTTTTAATGGGTTAAATCGTATATCCCTCAAAATTCTTTTGCTGGAGTCTTGAAACTTAGTAACTCAGAATGTGACATTCAGAAACAGATTTTACAGTGGTGATCTACTAAAACGAGCCACATATAAGCCTAGGAGAGAGAAGGAGCCAAGATTGCTGGCACCTTAATCTTGGACTTCTGATACCTAGGTCTGAGACAGTTAAGTTTTCTATATAAGCCTCTCAGTCTGTGGTGGTTTGTTACAGCACTTCCGGCTTATTTTCGTACATGGGACAGGCATTACTTGTGTAACTGTTAAAAAGGGATTAAGAGAGAAAAGAAACCTTATAGTGCAAGTAGAAAAAGATTGTTTTTAAAAATGGAAATAATTTTGAAGTCACTCAAGAGTATTACAATAGGGCTGGGAATGTGGCTTAGTGGTACAGTGCTTACCTAGCATGCATGAAGCCCTGGGTTTGATTCCTCAGCACCCCCATAAACAGAAAAAGCCAGAAGTGGCAATGTGGCTCCAGAGGTAGAGTGCTAGCCTTGAGCAAAAGAAAGTGAGGGACAGTGCCCAGGCCCTGAGTTCAAGCCCTGGGACTGGCAAAAAAAAAATAATGTTACAATACAACCAGTCAGCTGTAAGACAACCCTCTGGGGGGTGTCATTGGAAATAGTTTACACAGTGGGTAGGGTACAGCCACCTGGCTCTGCCTGGTCTACATGGGACCCTTGTCCCCACCACAACTCAATTTCCTCCATGGTAAAGTGGGGGCCGTGAGAGTTTGTTGGGGCTGCTATTTGTTGGGGGAGGGCTTAAACAACTGACATTTATTTCTCATGGTTCCTGAAGATAGAAGTCCAAGCTCCTGTGCCAGTGGATTCGGTTTCTGATAGGGGCTTTCTCCCTCGCTTGCAAGTGGAACCTTCTCGCTGTGAGCTCAGGACAGACAGAGCAGAGAGAAAGCAGAAACAGTGAAAGATCCACTGAGGAGCTGTGATGGGAAGGGGGGGTGACTGGGCGGGGAGGGCACTGAGTATGGGAAGCGGGGTGGGGAGGGGGGGTGACTGGGCGGGGAGGGCACTGAGGATGGGAAGCGGGGTGGGGAGGGAGGGTGACTGGGCGGGGAGGGCACTGAGGATGGGAAGCAGGGTGGGGGTTGACTGGGCGGGGAGGGCACTGAGGATGGGAAGCCGGGTGGGGAGGGGGGTGACTGGGCGGGGAGGGCACTGAGGATGGGAAGCGGGGTGGGGAGGGGGGTGACTGGGCCGGGAGGGCACTGAGGATGGGAAGCGGGGTGGGGAGGGGGGGTGACTGGGCGGGGAGGGCACTGAGGATGGGAAGCGCAGTGGGAAGCGGGGTGACTGGGCGGGGAGGGCACTGAGGATGGGAAGCGGGGTGGGGAGGGGGGGTGACTGGGCGGGGAGGGCACTGAGGATGGGAAGCGGGGTGGGGAGGGGGGGTGACTGGGCGGGGAGGGCACTGAGGATGGGAAGCGGGGTGGGGAGGGGTGGTGACTGGGCGGGGAGGGCACTGAGGATGGGAAGCGGGGTGGGGAGGGGGGGTGACTGGGCGGGGAGGGCACTGAGGATGGGAAGCGGGGTGGGGAGGGGGGGGGTGACTGGGCGGGAAGGGCACTGAGGATGGGAAGCCTGGTGGGGAGGGGGGGGTGACTGGGCGGGGAGGGCACTGAGGATGGGAAGCGGGGTGACTGGGCGGGGAGGGCACTGAGGATGGGAAGCGGGGTGGGGGGGGTGACTGGGCGGGGAGGGCACTGAGGATGGGAAGCCTGGTGGGGAGGGGGGGGTGACTGGGCGGGGAGGGCACTGAGGATGGGAAGCCTGGTGGGGAGGGGGGGGTGACTGGGCGGGGAGGGCACTGAGGATGGGAAGCGGGGTGACTGGGCCGGGAGGGCACTGAGGATGGGAAGCGGGGTGGGAAGGGGGGGTGACTGGGCGGGGAGGGCACTGAGGATGGGAAGCGGGGTGGGGAGGGGGGGTGACTGGGCGGGGAGGGCACTGAGGATGGGAAGCTGGGTGGGGAGGGGGGTTGACTGGGCCGGGAGGGCACTGAGGATGGGAAGCGGGGTGGGGAGGGGGGTTGACTGGGCCGGGAGGGCACTGAGGATGGGAAGCGGGGTGGGGAGGGGGGTGACTGGGCGGGGAGGGCACTGAGGATGGGAAGCGGGGTGGGGAGGGGGGGGTGACTGGGCCGGGAGGGCACTGAGGATGGGAAGCGGGGTGGGGAGGGGGGGTGACTGGGTGGGGAGGGCACTGAGGATGGGAAGCGGGGTGACTGGGCCAGGAGGGCACTGAGGATGGAAGCGGGGTGGGGGTTGACTGGGCGGGGAGGGCACTGAGGATGGGAAGCGGGGTGGGGAGGGGGGTGACTGGGCGCGGAGGGCACTGAGGATGGGAAGCGGGGTGGGGAGGGGGGTTGACTGGGCCGGGAGGGCACTGAGGATGGGAAGCGGGGTGGGGAGGGGGGTGACTGGGCGGGGAGGGCACTGAGGATGGGAAGCGGGGTGGGGAGGGGGGGTGACTGGGTGGGGAGGGCACTGAGGATGGGAAGCGGGGTGACTGGGCCAGGAGGGCACTGAGGATGGGAAGCGGGGTGGGGGTTGACTGGGCGGGGAGGGCACTGAGGATGGGAAGCGGGGTGGGGAGGGGGGGTGACTGGGTGGGGAGGGCACTGAGGATGGGAAGCGGGGTGACTGGGCCAGGAGGGCACTGAGGATGGGAAGCGGGGTGGGGGTTGACTGGGCGGGGAGGGCACTGAGGATGGGAAGCGGGGTGGGGAGGGGGGTGACTGGGCGCGGAGGGCACTGAGGATGGGAAGCGGGGTGGGGAGGGGGTTGACTGGGCCGGGAGGGCACTGAGGATGGGAAGCGGGGTGGGGAGGGGGGTGACTGGGCGGGGAGGGCACTGAGGATGGGAAGCGGGGTGGGGAGGGGGGGTGACTGGGTGGGGAGGGCACTGAGGATGGGAAGCGGGGTGACTGGGCCAGGAGGGCACTGAGGATGGGAAGCGGGGTGGGGGTTGACTGGGCGGGGAGGGCACTGAGGATGGGAAGCGGGGTGGGGAGGGGGGTGACTGGGCGGGGAGGGCACTGAGGATGGGAAGCGGGGTGGGGAGGGGGGTTGACTGGGCCGGGAGGGCACTGAGGATGGGAAGCGGGGTGGGGAGGGGGGTGACTGGGCGGGGAGGGCACTGAGGATGGGAAGCGGGGTGGGGAGGGGGGGGTGACTGGGCCGGAGGGCACTGAGGATGGGAAGCGGGGTGGGGAGGGGGGGTGACTGGGCCGGGAGGGCACTGAGGATGGGAAGCGGGGTGGGGAGGGGGGGGGTGACTGGGCGGGGAGGGCACTGAGGATGGAAGCGGGGTGGGGAGGGGGGGTGACTGGGCGGGGAGGGCACTGAGGATGGGAAGCGGGGTGGGGAGGGGGGGGTGACTGGGCGGGGAGGGCACTGAGGATGGGAAGCGGGGTGGGGAGGGGGGGTGACTGGGCGGGGAGGGCACTGAGGATGGGAAGCGGGGTGACTGGGCCGGGAGGGCACTGAGGATGGGAAGCGGGGTGGGGAGGGGGGTGACTGGGCGGGGAGGGCACTGAGGATGGGAAGGGGGGTGGGGAGGGGGGGGTGACTGGGCGGGGAGGGCACTGAGGATGGGAAGCGGGGTGGGGAGGGGTGGTGACTGGGCAGGGAGGGCACTGAGGATGGGAAGCGGGGTGGGGAGGGGGGTGACTGGGCGGGGAGGGCACTGAGGATGGGAAGCGGGGTGGGGAGGGGGGGTGACTGGGCGGGGAGGGCACTGAGGATGGGAAGCGGGGTGGGGAGGGGGGGGTGACTGGGCGGGGAGGGCACTGAGGATGGGAAGCGGGGTGACTGGGCGGGGAGGGCACTGAGGATGGGAAGCGGGGTGGGGAGGGGGGGTGACTGGGCGGGGAGGGCACTGAGGATGGGAAGCGGGGTGGGGAGGGGGGGTGACTGGGCGGGGAGGGCACTGAGGATGGGAAGCGGGGTGGGGAGGGGGGGGTGACTGGGCGGGGAGGGCACTGAGGATGGGAAGCGGGGTGACTGGGCGGGGAGGGCACTGAGGATGGGAAGCGGGGTGGGGAGGGGGGGTGACTGGGCGGGGAGGGCACTGAGGATGGGAAGCGGGGTGGGGAGGGGGGGTGACTGGGCGGGGAGGGCCGCCAGGAGCACGCGCTCGGAGGCTGTGGTTCTGTAAAACGTGGAGGCTTCTCTGTTTCTCCAGAGACTTGTTTTTCGGGGGACAAGACAGTGTCGTGGGGCTGCTGCGGCACGGGGGCACGGCCCCCTCCCCCTCCCCCGCACCTTCCGCGGAGGAACGCGCCGCCGTGCAGAGGCTCCAGGGCCTTGGCTGCCGCGGGCCGGCCACCCGGCCCCTCCGGCCCCTCGGGCCGGGCTTCGCGGTCGAGGCTGACGGAGGTAGGGCCGCCGTCCATGTCTCTCCTCTGCGAACCTGGAAGCAGAGCGGGGGCCACAGCTGTCCCCCGGGGCCGCGGCTGGGACCGGGGCCGCCCACAGCCCCGCCCGGCCCGCCCACAGCCCCGCCCGGCGCGGCGCGGTCCCCACCTCGGCAACGCACACCGGACTCCGAGCCGCTCGGACGCAGCCGGAGAAGGGCGTCCGTTTCCCTGGAGACCGCCGGGTCCCCGCCCCCCGTCAGCTCCCACCAATCCCCGCGCGCGGCCCTGTCGGCGCCGCCCCGCCCCTCGGCTCTCGGCCAATCCCCGCGCCTGTTCGCCGTGGCCCCGCCCCGCCCCGCGGCGGGCTCGGCCTCGGCGGGTCCTCGGCGGGTCCTCGGCGGGTCCTCCGCCGCCCAGCGCGCGCCCCGCGGATCCCCGGGAGGAGGGGGCCTCGCCGACCCGCCGTGGAGCTGACCCGCGAGGGCGCGCCCGCCCGAGGCAGGGGCCGGGCCAGGGAGAGCCCAGGTGCCCCACCGCGAGGACCCACGCGCCGGGCTGCGGCGCCCGAGGTCCGCGCCCGAGGTCCGGGCCAGCCCGCCCGACGCGCCCGACGCCGCTGGCCTCCGTTCCTCTCCCAGTCCCCGTCTCTTCTGCCTCGGACCCGCGCAGCCCTCGGTGGGTTCCTGGGCCCCTCAGGAAGCCCAGCAAGGCCACCCAGACTGTCAAAAGCCCATTAGCGAGCGGAGCGGATGCTGGCGGCCCACGCCTGTCCTCCCAGCCACTCTGGAGGCCGAGCGCTGAGATCCCAGTTCAAAGCCCGCCCGGGCAGGGAAGCCCATGAGACTCCTATCCCCAGTGAACTACCACAAAGCTGTTAGAGGAGCCGTGGCCTAGGTGGTGGAGGGCTAGCCTGAGCACACGCGCCCAGGCACAGCGCCCAGGCCCTAGGTTCAAGTCCCCGGGGCCTCCCTCCCCAGTACTGCCGAAAGATATTCAATGAAAATGTCAAGACAGTCAGGCGCTGCTAGCTCATGCCTGTTATCCTAGGGACTCGGGAAGTTGAGATTGGAAGATTGAGGTTCTAAAGCCCTCCACGGGAGAAAGCGAGACCCCCGGGCTGGAAATACGGCCTAGTGGTAAAGTGCTCGCCTCCTATACATGAAGCCCTGGTTCGATTCCTCAGCACCACATATATAGAAAAAAAGCCGGAAGTGGCGCTGTGGCTCAAGTGGCAGAGCGCTAGCCTTGAGCAAAAAGAAGCCAGGGACAGTGCTCAGGCCCTGAGTTCAAGCCCCAGAACTGGCAAAAAAACAAAATCAAACCAAGAAAGGGAGACCCCAGCTCTAATTAACCAGCAAAATGCTGTAAGTGCGTAAGGGTGACATTGTCCAAAAAGAAATGTACTCATTATCTGACTTAGGTAACTGTAACCCCTCCGATTATCACCTTTATAATAACCTTTTTTTTTTTTCCTTTAAACTCCTTTAAAGGGGGAAGCCAGAAATGGGGATGTGGCTCAAGTGGGAAAGTACAAGCCCTAAGCAAGAAAGCCAAGTTAGTGTGGAGGGCCCCGAGTTCAACGCCAGTACCAGCACAAATGTATCACAATGGTACCGATTATGTGTTGAATAGTGTTCCCCCCCACATAAGTTGAAACCTAACACCCAAGTCAGTGAATGCGACCTTCTTGCAGTATTCACAGGTGTAAAGATGAGGCCATATTGGTCATGGTGGGACTCCTAGGGGTCCTAAGGAGATGTGGACAAAGGCTCTGCAGAACAGTTGTTGCTGTGGGCGTCCATCCTGCCCTGCTTGCTAGAGCAGCTCTGGGAAACTGATACATCATCCAGTGGGAGGGGCCAAGAGGGACTAAATCACAAAGACAGAACTATTTGACAAGTTTGACAATTGAGTCATTTGATGAAATTAGCAAAAGAATTCTAAACACTAACATGTGTCAGGCCCCATTGTTGCTATAAAACAGTGCACAAGGCAAAGAGTGGCATTTCTATTAAAAACTATTAACTAAAGACTTTAGGAAAATCAAAAGTCACTTAAAACTGCAATCAAATTAGAAGCAAATGAGATATTTGGAAACCATAGTAGGAAAATTAATTAAAATTCCAAAAGGATTCTTCTTTATTTTTGCCAGTCCTGGAGCTTGGACTCGGGGCCTGAGCACTGTCCCGGGCTTCTTTTTGCTCAAGGCTAGCACGCTGCCACTTGAGCCACAGCGCCACTTCTGGCCGTTTTCTATATATGTGGTGCTGAGGAATGGAACCCAGGGCTTCATGTATAGAAGACAAGCCCTCTACCACTAGCCATATTCCCAGCCCCCAAAAGGATTCTTTCCATAATTTCTCAAGTGATTTTAGGTGCACATTAAAAAAAAAAAGGACAGATGCTATGAGGCCTACCAAACCCAGCAAAAATTGTCATCAGAACAGTGTGTGGTTATATGTGACATGTTCTAGGTCAAAGTCCAGTGCTTAAGGTGAGTACATTTTTTTTTGTTTTCCTGATACATTTCAAATTGGCCAAATGGATGCACTCTTTAGGACATCTCCAATAATAGGGGCCTTAGTAAAATGCAGGTTTCTTTCCTCCCCTTCCCGTTCCCCCCCCCCCCCCAATGGAGATTGAGCTCAGGGTTTCTGGTATCCAATGTGAGCCATGGGATCTAGCTCCCTCTACCTCGGCTTCCTAAGTAACTGGGATTGCAGGCACACATAGCCCTGCTCAGCCCAGTTTGATTCAGTAGGTCTTAAACAAGCTTGAGAACTTGCATTCCTAGCTAGGTCTTAGATGATAACAATGCCACTCAGATGTGAACTACTCTCTGGTGTACACTGGGATACAGGGCAGTAGGCCTGGAATTCCATGCCAGACAAGAACAGTGTATTCCCAAGGATTACGCGGTCTGCGCTCTCTTTGTGTGTGTGTTGGGGGGTGGGGGAGAGGGAGGCAAAGAGGGAGAGAGACACTATATGGACCAGGCTGGCCAGGAACCTGCACCTGCCTCAATCTCGCTTAGACTACGCTGGGAGGTGGAGTGAGGGATAACAGAGGACGATTTGTGATAGAAATCAGATGCATTCCTCCAGGAGAGAAATAAACCAGAAGTCTTCAGTATTAAAATAAAGCCACACCTGGGGCTGGGAATATGGCCTAGTGGCAAGAGTGCTTGCCTCATAAAATAAAGCCAAACCTGCAATTAACTCAATGTCCAGGACTTAACAGCAGCGAATCTGTCTTAAAAACACTGGACACTGGAAAAACGGATTCAAGAGGCACTCGGAGTCTAGCAATTTTTTTTTTTTTTAATTACAGTACTGGCCCAAGCAATTAGGGAATCACGGTGGGCGACGCAAGGATGAGCTCAAGGTTAATTTTATTCCAGGAGCCATTTCCGGACCCCACAGCCAATCAGAGGAGAGAAGGCCGGCCCCGCCCACCCTCGGGCCCCGCCCACCCGGCGGGTCTCCCCGGCCCCGCCAGACCCCGCGGGGCGGCCGCCGGGGTCAGCGATGGGCCCCAGGTCGGCCAAGCCCCGCGGGGCGCCCGAGGCCCCGCCGCCCTTCGCGCGCGTCGCGCCCGCGCTCTTCCTCGGGAACGTGCGCAGCGCCGGCGCCACGGAGCTGCTGGAGCGGGCGGGCGTCACGCTGTGCGTCAACGTCTCCCGCCTGCAGCCCGGCCCCAGCGCGCCCGGCGTGGCGGAGCTGCGGGTGCCGGTGTTCGACGACCCGGCCGAGGACCTGCTGACGCACCTGGAGCCCACCTGCGCCGCCATGGAGGCCGCGGTCCGCGCCGGCGGCGCCTGCCTCGTGTACTGCAAGAACGGCCGCAGCCGCTCGGCCGCCGTGTGCACCGCCTACCTCATGCGGTTCCGCGGCCTCAGCCTGGAGCGCGCCTTCCAGGTAGGGACTTCCGGGGCGGGACTTCCGGCCGGCGCGGAGCCCCGCGGGGAGAGAGGGCCTTCCGGCGGGGGGCGGGACTTCCGGCCCGGCGCCGAGGGCCGGGGCGCCGGCCCCGGAGCCCGGCCCGGCTGATCCGCGTCTCCCTCCGGCCCGCAGATGGTGAAGGACGCCCGACCGGTAGCCGACCCCAACCCCGGCTTCTGGCTTCAGCTGCAGAAGTACGAGCAGACCCTCCAGGCCCAGGCCGGCCCGCCCGAGGCGCCGGCCGATTCCGGCGGAGGGGATCGGTGACCGGGATCGCCCCGTCCCGTGCCCGGCGCCGGAGCCCCGGGGAAGGGGTGGCCGTCCCCACTGTGCCCCGTCTGCTTGAAGTGTAGGCCCTTCGTCCCTCCTTAGCGGCCGTGCCGCTGCCTTTGCCAGCTTTGTCATGCAAGGTGGAGGGTGGCCCGAGGCCCGGTGTCCCCTGCCCCGGGCTGCCCCAGGCTGCCGGCCGCCGCGGCCACCCTGGCGCCGCCCCTGCCCGGCTTCTCGGAACTGGACGTGGCATCCTCCGTGTTCAGGCTTACTCCCACCTGCCCAAGATGGCAGCTTCCACCTCACTCAGCATGTGTCCATTAGCATCATGTCATTAGCGTCACGGCCTCTGTAAGGCCAGCCAGGGGCCAGTCCTCCCCCTGCTGGAGGGCAGGCCCACCCGCTGCCCGTCTTCTTGTCCTCCCTAGTTTAGGCACACTCTGCGCGGTCTGGACAACTAGTCACCAACGACATTCCTCAAAGAGGGAGGAAAGAGAAAACAAATGAGTTACTGATAGTTAATATATTCAAATATATATATATATATGTGAAGCAATGAATAAAGTGCCATCGTTGGTGTTCCTTTCCCGCTCCTTCCCTATCTCATCTGCACTCCACTACGGGCTGCACACGTGCCCTGCACTTCCTGCTGCCCACCGGAGAAGCTCTAGGAGTCCAGATGGCTGTGGTGCCAACCTTCAGTCCAGCCGGACACACTTATGTCCCCAGCTGAAAGCTTCCTACCTGGGGAATGAGGCCTCTCAGCAGAGCCCAGCACATGAAGTACAACATTGGTAGCTCTGTGCAACCCTCCCCTGCACTCCAGACCTAGGTTCTGGCCGTGATGGAACAACCTGGTCACTGGTTCTAAGTAGCCGCCACACCCGGGAAGGAAGTACTCAGCCCGGTCAGTGCTGTCCCTCTCGGCACCAGAGCCTCATAACGGGTCTGCTGCTTGGCCTGGCTAGTATGACCTTGCTGAGTTTACCTCCCCAGAACCCTCGTAGGTCTTTAACTCCACCAGATAGCCACTGTTGTCCTCACTCAGCGAGGCTCCGGTGGCTTACAAAGAGAACTGGGCCCAGATTTTTACCCCATGGATGTGACTGATTCCTGCTCCCCATACCTTTGGTGGGGCCTCCAAAGCCCTCTCTGCAGAGCAGGGAACAGCTTCTGACTGTTGACCTGTCCCTAGGTACCAAGAGAACAAGGACCACAAGGTCTAGGCCAGGTTGAAGGACATCTGTGGGTCCCGTCAGACCTATCTTTTCTCACCAGCTCTGTTCTGGGAATCATCTAGCTGTGGCTCCCACCAGGCCTCCATCCTGGAGACCACAGGTCCCTCCTCTGAACACAGCTTCCTTCCAGGAGCCTTTGCTGCTCTGCCAGACTGCTGGCACCCTGCTCATCTCTGTGCCCACCTTCTAATGGGTGAGGTCAGATTCCCACAACAACCTCCATCATGACAGCTCACACCAACGGGGTGCCCTACCCATACATCAGGAAACAAGTGAGGTCGCCTGCTAGCCCTGCCTCACCACCTCTGGGATGCGGTGAGAATTCCAGTGGGAAAGACCTAGGACTCAGTCCTGACGGCCGGTTCCTCTTGAGGCAGGAGAGGTCATGGAAAAAGCAGCATTAGAAAGAAGCCAGGAATTGAGAAAGGCAAGTACTGCATTAATAGCTTTTCTGTTCAAAGCACATAAGCACTGTACACCTTCATGAGCTGCAACATTTAATAGAAAAAAAGGGGGGGGGTTGCAGCCTTAGTCTCTCTCCCTCTGACCTTGCCCAACTAGTTAGTGTGCTCTGGGAACTAAGCAAAGATACCTTCTTTTCTTAAGGCCTATTCTGGATTAGAAGAGAGAAAATGACTCCACTGGGCAGAAACCAAGTTTGCAAAGAAAATGTTTATTTCTCTTTTTTTAAATTATTAATTAAATTTTGTTGACAAGGTATTGTGCAAAAGGGGTACAGTTACATAATGGGGCAGTGTGTACATTTCTTGTGCTATCTTACACCCTTGTTTTTCTTTCCCTTCCCTAGATCAGGTAGACATATATACGATACACAGTGTACCAAAAACATATACAGTAGCCACGTGGCGTACGCCAAAGGAAATTCACCTAGAACTTTAAATATAACGTCAACAATAGAGTTTGCTTATCCTTGTCTTATATGAACGTATATACATAGCTTTTGAGCTACTGTATTCCACTGAGAGGTCTATTTTTGACCTTTATATGTTGAGTAGTTTGGTTTTAGTTACATAATGTAAGGTCGCTGCCCCAAACCTGTGGGAAATACCATTTGACAAGCAGTTTTTGGTTTCGCAGACCTGGTCTCTACTGTCTCTCCGTCTCCCTCTGTTAACAGTCATATATCAGGGAGATCATGCCCCTTTGTTTTCTGTGTTCTAGGCTTGTCTCACTCAACATTATTTGTTCGAGTTCTGACCATTTCCCTGCGAATAACAATATTTCACCATTCCTAATCGCTACGTAGTATTCCATTGTGTATAGGTACCAGAATTTTTGGATCCATTCATCTGTAGAGGGGCATCTGGGTTGTTTCCATATTTTGGCTATTGTGAATTGTGCAGCGATACACATGGAAGTGCAGATGTCTTTTTGATATCCTGAGACCTGTTGTTCAGGATAGATGCCTAGGGAAAATGTTTATTTCAAAGATGGATACCTGTCTTGAACTTGTGGCAGAATCCACTCCTTAAAGCAATGACCACAGCCTGTGCTTACACGGGTGGGACCCCCCCCCCCACCACACCCTGGTGTGCAGCCCGTCACCCCCGGGTCCCAGCCTGGACAGGCTAACACAATGGGGATCCAGATCTCCCAGCGCTACAGCAGCAGGGGCCCCACAAAACCTCTCCACCCCCACCCCACTGCCTGAAATGCAGTGTAGCCGCTCTCTTGAACTCATTGTCCTTACTATAAACCTAAATAGCCACACAATGAAGGAGCTGCGGCCTTTTACAACGCAGCCTTGAGTCCCTGGTGGGGTGGGGGTGGGGGGCACGAGAATCATGGCCGAAGCCTCAGGTCCAGCAGACAACACGGAGCTCCGCGCGCTGCATTTCCCCAAGTCCCCGGTGCGCCCCGAAGTTGCCTGGAGGGCTTGGCGAGCCTGCGTCCCATGGTCTCCCAGCGCTGGCCCGCAGCGCCCTGCGCCCCACGCGGCGCCCCGGCTCCCGAGCCGAGTCCCGGCCCTCCCCGCGCACGGCGCCCCGGCCCGCACTGCCCCGGCTCCCGACCCCAGTCCCGGTCCTCCCCGCGCGCGGCGCCCCGGCTCCCGAGCCGAGTCCCGGTCCTCCCCAAGTAGTTCCCGGCGCGTCCCTCAGGGCCCGGATCCCCAGCTCCCGGCCCTCCCCGCGCGCGGCGCCCCGGCCCGCACTGCCCCGGCCCCCGACCCCAGTCCCGGCCCTCCCCGCGCGCGGCGCCCCGGCCCCCGACCCCAGCCCCGGCCCTCCCCGCGCAGCTCCCCGGCCCCCGACCCCAGCCCCGGCCCTCCCCGCGCAGCTCCCCGGCCCCCGACCCCAGCCCCGGCCCTCCCCGCGCAGCTCCCCGGCCCCCGACCCCAGCCCCGGCCCTCCCCGCGCAGCTCCCCGGCCCCCGACCCCAGCCCCGGCCCTCCCCGCGCGCGGCGCCCCGGCCCCCGACCCCCCAGTCCCGGCCCCCGACCCCAGCCCCGGCCCTCCCCGCGCGCGGCGCCCCGGCCCCCGACCCCCCAGCCCCGGCCCTCCCCGCGCGCGGCGCCCCGGCCCCGAGTCCCGGCCCTCCCCGCGCGCGGCGCCCCGGCCCCCGACCCCCCAGCCCCGGCCCTCCCCGCGCGCGGCGCCCCGGCCCCCGACCCCAGCCCCGGCCCTCCCCGCGCGCGGCGCCCCGGCCCCCGACCCCCCAGCCCCGGCCCTCCCCGCGCGCGGCGCCCCGGCCCCCGACCCCCCAGCCCCGGCCCTCCCCGCGCGCGGCGCCCCGACCCCAGTCCCGGCCCTCCCCCCGGGCCCGGAGGCCGCGGCCCGCGCACAGCGCCCCCGGCGGCGGCCGAGCGGAGCCCGAGCGGGGCGGCGCACGGCGCGGGGCCGGGTCGGGCGGCTCCCGGCGCGACTTCCTGTTGTGCCCGCGCCCCGCCGCCCGGCGCCCGGCGCCCCTCGCCCGCAGCCCGCGGCCCCGCGCGGCCGCCGCCCATGGATTTCACCTAGCGCCGGCGGCCATGGCGGCGCAGTGCTGCTGCCGCAAAGCGCCCGGCGCCGAGGCCGCGCCCGCCCGCCCGCCGCCCGAGCCGCCGCCCGCCCTGGACGTGGCCTCGGCCTCCAGCGCGCAGCTCTTCCGCCTCCGCCACCTGCAGCTGGGCCTGGAGCTGCGGCCCGAGGCGCGCGAGCTGGCCGGCTGCCTGGTGCTGGAGCTGTGCGCGCTGCGGCCCGCGCCCCGCGCGCTCGTGCTCGACGCGCACCCGGCCCTGCGCCTGCACTCGGCCGCCTTCCGCCGCGCCCCCGCCGCCCCCGAGACGCCCTGCGCCTTCGCCTTCCCCGCCCCCGGGCCCGGGCCCCCGCCGCCCCCGCTGCCCGCCTTCGCCCAGGCCCCGGGCGCCGAGCCCGCCTGCTGCCCGCTGGCCTTCAGGTTGGACCCGTTCACGGACTACGGCTCCTCGCTCACCGTCTCGCTGCCGCCCGAGCTGCGGGCGCACCAGCCCTTCCAGGTCGTCCTGCGCTACACCTCGACCGACGCCCCCGCCGTGAGTCCCGGGGGTGGGGGGCCGCCGGGCTCTCCAAACGCCCTCCTGCCACACTGTCGGGCCCGAGGCGGCGAAGCTGCACCCTGCTCTGGGGTACCCCGGAGAGCGCGGGGCCGCTGGGCCCGAGCCCCCCTCCCTGCCCCCCCGCCCCCCGACTTCCACAAGTCTGCTCCAAGTTCTTAGGAGCTTTGGCCGGAGCTCCAGGTTCAGGGCCGGTGGGCAGTGGTGCCCGGGAACAACGTGTCGCCCAAGAAGCAGCCTCGTTTAGGTGTCCGGCCTTCACCTGGGGGCGGGCACCCACAGGCCACGTGCCCCGAGGACCCTGGCTTTAAGCAGGGGGTGGGCAGGGACCTTTGTAACCTGGGCCTTCAGGACACCCAGGTGAGGTGTATTCCCCAGAGGTGGAATGAGGGGCAGGTGGCTCCTGCTGGAGGCACCTGAATAGCCTGCGAGGCTGGGCTTTGGGCTCCCTGGGCCGGATCTGGGGTGCTGAGGTAGTGTACCCCAGCTCCTAACAGACACACCAGGCTCTCTGCGGTGCCTTGGCGCTAGGCACTCACCACCCCGGAGGCCCTGCCAGAGAGCCAGCTGGGCGGGGCCGGCACTGGGGGGCCCGGTCAAGGTGGGGCTCCTGGATGGAGCAAGGCCTTTCACTCCCCAAAGCACCGTGGCGCGGGGTGGCCTCCCAGGTGGTGTGGGTGACACGTGAGTCCCAGAGTGCACACCTACACCCCACACCCAGCTCCACCAGGCTTCCCCTGGGAAGGGCCCTCTGCCGCTGCCTGGGGGCACCCGCGGGGGCAGGCCGGGAGCCACAAAGGAGCCAGGTGGCATCCGGTGAGGAAGGAGCCGAGCCAGGGGCAGGACCCCGGGAGCCTCCCCCGAGGCCTGCCGCCTCGGGCCTGCCCAGGTGCTTCGTCACCCGGCCCAGCCCACACCTGCAGTGGTGGCCTTGGGCTCCTGTATGTGAAGCGAGAACCGCGCCCCGCGCTGCCCCCGGCCCCCACCTGGGAACACGCGCCCCCCGTGTCCGAGCGAGGCCGGCGTGGCGGAGGGACCAGCGCCCTCCCCTGGCTCCCGGACAGGCCCGGTGAGCGAGGGTGGCTGAGGGTTGGGGTTCGGCCCCCGCTTGCTCCAGAGTGGATGGCCCCCACCAGCGCCTGCCCTTGAGGAAGCACAGAGGCCTCTGACCTCAAGCACTGGGGTAGCGTGCGCCGCGCAGCTCAGAGCTCGCGGCCCAGGCCTGTCTCGGGGCCGGCTGGAGGTCCTGGGATGGCTGGGTTTTCTGGGAGGCCTGGCCGGCAGGCCCCACACTCCCAGAAACCAGAAACCAGCGAGTGTGGTAGACCCTGCCTCGTGCCCTTGCGGCTGGGTCCCGAATCCCCACCACGGCCAGGACACCCCCCCCTCCTGCCCTGCGGTATCCAGAATCTGCGAGACCTTCCCTTCCCCTCCAGGTTGCGGCTGCGGTGCCTTGGGGAAGTGGGCTGGGAGTCTGAGCGGGGCAAGGCCCAGTCCCTCAGCCTAAGGGAGCGCGGGGGGCCCTTGCTCACCGGAAAGGCAGCCGGTCCACCAAGGCCAAGGTGTGGATATGAGCGGTGGGGAGGAGGCTGGGCGGGGGGGGGCGGGGGATGCGAAGGCAGCTGCGGGCATAGGGCGGGGGTACCGGAGGGGAGGGGCTGAGGGCCAGGGCCACCCGCGGCAGCATCTGCCGTGAGGTCAGATACCCGCGCAGGTCCCTGGCACCCTAGGCCCGGAGCGCCCCCAGCTCTGGGTCAGTCCCCCGAGGCCGCGTACTGGAACAAACCCCCCAGACAGGCCTAGCAGAGAAGGACGACACCGCAGGCCCGCCGTGGCAGGAGGTCCTTGTCAGGGCAGCCGCAGGGGCTTGGAGGAGGCCAGCTGTGTCTGAGGGTGGGGTCTGTGGAGCAGGCGGACCCCTTCCCACCTCCTGCTCCGGGGTCTGGGGCGACACGCCTGCCACTCTGGGCACCCCGTCCTCCTGAGGGCAGCAGCCTGGAGTATCCACCCACGCATCCATCCCGCCTGGGGTCCTGGGAAGCCCTGGGAACGTTGGTCACCAGAGTGGATGGAGAACAGTTCGGTTTGCTTCCACAATCATGGCCTGGCGGAGGGCAGGGTGGGGGCAGACTGGGGACCCCCCACCGCACGGCTGCAGCCCCTCAGCGGGGTGGGGCCCGGCCTCAGCGTCGGCGGCCGGGATGGTCTTAAATGGCTGTGGTCTCAGTAGGAGGCTGGCTTGACCCTGGGGGTGGACGGGCAGGGGGGTGGACGGGCAGCGGGGGGGGGGGGGGAGCCACAGAGGCCATCCCAGTGCCTGCCCCCCCTCCCTGACTGACTGCCAGCCCCGAGCCTCAAGCTGGCCCTAGGTTTGGCGGGGCTCACTGAGGCGGATGGTCAGGAAGCTCCGGTTTCCCACGCTCCCGTGTTCTTGGCTAAGACCAGAGGCCGCCAGTCGGTGGGAATTTGGGCCCTGGGTGCTCTGTGCCTCCGTGTCCCCTCGGAAGCTCAGCTAGGGCCAGCATGCGCTTTCCCCTCCCCTGCCCCAGCAAGGCCTGGCCCCGGCGCCTAGGGCAGGGTGTGCTCTGGGTCAGCGGCCTTGGCTGTCCTTCGTCCAGGAGAGGGGGTGAGGGTGCCGGGTGGCGGGTGAGCACTGCGGGAGTGGGTGTGGGCCGGCCACAGCTCGGCAAGGCCAGGACTCCCGGCCCCCAGCCACCTTCCCCGCTGCTGCCCGGAGGCCCCACGCCGGGAGCCCTGGGCCCGTGGGTCACTGACTGTCGATGCCCGGCTCTGCCCGCAGATCTGGTGGCTGGACCCAGAGCTGACCTATGGCAACTCTAAGCCCTTCGTCTTCACCCAGGGCCACTCTGTGTGCAACCGCTCCTTCTTCCCGTGCTTCGACACACCAGCTGTCAAGTGCACCTACTCCGCCGTCGTCAAGGTCAGGCCCCCCTCCGCCTCCCGTCCCGTCAGACCCGGCCGCTGGCCGGGCAGGAGGGTGCTGGTCCGCCTCCTCCTCGTGCTGGCCTGTCTGGCCCAGGCCCCCGCCGCCCCTGCCACTTCCCTGACTGGAGCGCACCCTGCAGGGATGGGCTCGGGCTGTCCCTCTGGCCCGGTGGGGGCGGGGGTCCTAGGTCAGGGAGAGCGCCACCCACTCAGCGCGGAGGAGGCCGGGGAGGGCTGCGGGCCACAGGCTGAGCTTTGCAGCCCTAAAGTCTGAAGTTACCACTATGGGTGGCTTTCTCACCAGCTTGTGGGGCTAGATGAGGGGGCGTCAGGTCACTTTGGGGGGATGTGGTGCTTCCTGTCACTCAAGGACTTATCCCCCTGCCCTGTAGGGGCAGGCCTGGGGGGCGGGTGCCCTGCCCTGTAGGCGGCAGGGCCTCAGCTGCCTCCGTTGCAGGCCCCATCGGGGGTGCAGGTGCTGATGAGCGCCACTCGGAGCACGTACGTGGAGGAGGAGGGGGTCTACCACTTCCACATGGAGCACCCTGTGCCCGCCTACCTCGTGGCCCTTGTGGCCGGAGACCTCAAGCCAGCAGACATCGGGCCCAGGTAGAGCCTCCCGCTTCCCGCCGCCGTCTCTGAAGCCGGGGAGAGCCCCGCACGTAGACTGAGCTGCAGCCCGTGACCTGCTGTGAACTGGGCGTGGTTCACGTCAGACAGACACAAGCCTCGGGGCCTTGCTGCCCCCGCCTGGGGCCATCACTGCCCCCGCCTGGGGCCTCGCTGCCCCCGCCTGGGGCCGACCCCGGGCCGCCACTGCCTAACCCTCTTTCCCATGCGTGCGCATACCTGACAGCCTGGCCTGCTCAGGGCCTGGCCCTTGCCCGCCTGCCCTCTCTGGGGCCACGTCCCGCCCTCGTCCCCCCCCCTCGTCCCGCCCTCTCCCGGGCCACGTCCTGCCCTCGTCCCCCCCTTTCCCGCCCTCTCCCGGGCCACGTCCCGCCCTCGTCCCCCCCCCTCGTCCCGCCCTCTCCCGGGCCACGTCCCGCCCTCGTCCCCCCCTTTCCCGCCCTCTCCCGGGCCACGTCCTGCCCTCGTCCCCCCCTTTCCCGCCCTCTCCCGGGCCACGTCCTGCCCTTACACCCAGGCCAGAGGCGGTGTACGCCCTTGGGTGCCTTCAGCTGAAGGCCAAGGGACCACGTGACTCCTCAGAATCGGGGCCATGCTGCTGTGGGAAGCGCCGGGGGGCCTCAGGCGGGGCGGCGGGGAGGCCCCGGCCGGCCCGCCTCACCCTTGCCCCCCACCGCGATAGGAGCCGCGTGTGGGCGGAGCCGTGCCTCCTGCCCACGGCCACCAGCAAGCTTGCGGGCGCGGTGGAGCAGTGGCTGAGCGCGGCCGAGCGGCTCTACGGGCCGTACATGTGGGGCAGGTACGCCGGGCCCCCGTGGGGAGGAAGCGAGGCCGCGGGGCGGGGCGGCCGCCCCGGGCGGAGGGTGCCAGGCTGGAGGCCTCCGCCCTCACCCGCCGCCCCCGTGGTGCAGGTATGACATCGTCTTCCTGCCCCCCGCCTTCCCCATCGTGGCCATGGAGAACCCCTGCCTCACCTTCATCATCTCCTCCATCCTGGAGAGCGACGAGTTCCTGGTCATCGACGTCATCCACGAGGTGGCCCACAGCTGGTTCGGCAACGCCGTCACCAACGCCACGTGGGAGGAGATGTGGCTGAGCGAGGGCCTGGCCACCTACGCCCAGCGCCGCATCACCACCGAGACCTACGGTACGCTCGAGGGCGGGCCGGGTGCGGCGTGGGCGGGGGGGGGGGGGGGAGGAGGGCCACGGGATCTGGGTCTGAGGACAGGCCGGGTGCGGCGTGGGCGGGGGGGGGGAGGAGGGCCACGGGATCTGGGTCTGAGGACGGGCCGGGTGCAGCGTGGGCTGGGGGGGGAGGAGGGCCACGGGATCTGGGTCTGAGGACAGGCCGGGTGCGGCGTGGGCGGGGGGGGGGGTGAGGGTCACGGGATCTGGGTCTGAGGACGGGCCAGGTGCAGCGTGGGCCGGCGGGGGGGGGAGGGGAAGAGGAGGGTCACGGGATCTGGGTCTGAGGACAGGCCGGGTGCAGCGTGGGCTGGGGGGGGAGGAGGGCCACGGGATCTGGGTCTGAGGACGGGCCGGGTGCAGCGTGGGCTGGGGGGGAGGAGGGCCACGGGATCTGGGTCTGAGGACAGGCCGGGTGCAGCGTGGGCTGGGGGGGAGGAGGGCCACGGGATCTGGGTCTGAGGACGGGCCGGGTGCAGCGTGGGCTGGGGGGGAGGAGGGCCACGGGATCTGGGTCTGAGGACGGGCCGGGTGCAGCGTGGGCTACGGGGGGAGGGTCACGGGATCTGGGTCTGAGGACGGGTTGGGTGCAGCGTGGGCTGGGGGGGAGGGTCACGGGATCTGGGTCTGAGGACGGGCTGGGTGCGGCGTGGGCTGGGGGGGGAGGAGGGCCACGGGATCTGGGTCTGAGGACGGGCTGGGTGCAGCGTGGGCTGGGGGGGGAGGAGGGCCACGGGATCTGGGTCTGAGGACGGGCCGGGTGCAGCATGCCGTGGGCCAGGTCACGGGCCTGGGTCTGGCCATCCCTTGGTCAAGTCCATGAGGCTCAGAGCAGCGAGCGGCCCAGGAGAGCACCCCAGGGGCTCCGGCCACCTCCAGCCGTCCCCTTTCCCCTTCCTCTCCCCTCCCCCCAGGTGCTGCCTTCACCTGCCTGGAAACAGCCTTCCGCCTGGACGCCCTGCACAGGCAGATGAGGCTGCTGGGTGAGGACAGCCCGGTCAGCAAGCTGCAGGTCAAGCTGGAGCCAGGTACCCCCGCCCCCCATCCCCGGGCACAGGGGCCCCGTGCACGACACCCCTGAGGACCCCCCCCCCCCCCCGAGGATGCCCAACGGGACGCTTCCCCGCAGGCGTGAATCCCAGCCACCTGATGAACCTGTTCACCTACGAGAAGGGCTACTGCTTCGTGTACTACCTGTCCCAGCTCTGCGGGGACCCCCAGCGCTTCGATGACTTCCTCCGGGTGAGCGGATGGCCCGGCCGCCCCGCCCACAGGGAGGGGAGACCCTGGAGCCGGCGGGGTCTGGCCTGCCGGGCCGGCGCCTCCTTCCATCCCCATTCCCCCGCGGGGCCGTAGGACGGGGCCGCCGGCCCTGGTCCCCTCGGGGAGCACGGGAGCCGGGGTGGGGTGCCATGAGCCCCTCCCCTCCTCACGCAGGCCTACGTGGAGAAATACAAATTCACCAGCGTGGTGGCCCAGGACCTGCTGGACTCCTTCTTGAGCTTCTTCCCGGAGCTGAAGGAGCAGAGTGTGGACTGCCGGGCAGGTAAGGCCGGCCTGCCCCGCCGCGGGCCCGGGACACCAGGCTCGGGGAGAAGGCTCTGCTGCCAAGACGCCAGCGGCGCCCAGAGGAGAAGCCGTCCGTCTGCCTGTCCTCCCGTCGGCCTCCACCGCCGTGGGCCGTGGGACCCCAGGAGAGCAGAGAGGCCTGCGGGGCCGGGGGAGGGGCTGTGCCCCGTGGCCTGAGAAGATGGGGTGTTCCTGGGGGGGAGGTGGGCCGAGGCTCAGCAGGCTGGCCTAGGCAGCCAGGAGGCTGAGGAAATGCTCTGCAGTCGGCAGGATCGGCCGGGTGGACGGGGCGGTCGCCTCTGGTCCTGCGGGTGGGGCGCGAGGGCCTCCTGACGGTCGGAGAGCCTGGGGGCCCCCAAATCCAAGAAGAAGCCAGGATTGGGTAGCACGGTGAGGTGTGGCTGAGTTTGGGAAGTCACTTAGGAAGGTGGCGGATTTGGGGTGTGGGCAGCGGCTGTGTGCACAGGCGCCGGCGCTGTAGGAGGGGGGAGCGCCACCTCTGCGCGCCCTGCCACGCGCAGGGCAAAGCCACCGCCCGCGCCGAGCTCGGCTTCTAAGTACTTCCCCGTCGTGTACTCCAGAGAGGTGTGAAGGGCGTGGGCACCTGTGGGTCACCAACTCGGGCTTGTCCAGTGGCTTCACGGGGCAAGCACTAGCCGTCCCCAGACCCACAGAACTCCCCGTGCCTCTGGGAGGACCCCAGACTCGACCAGGCCCCCTTCCAGGGCCATTCTCGGGGCTTGAGTCTCGCAGGCAGGCTGCCCGGGGCCTCTCTCCCCCAGCCCAGACAGGGGCCCAGGAGAGCTTCTCCCCATAGGGCTAGAGTTCGAGCGCTGGCTCAACGCCACGGGGCCGCCCCTGGCCGAGCCAGACCTGTCCCAGGGGTCCAGCCTGACACGGCCTGTGGAGGCCCTCTTCCAGCTGTGGACCGCAGAGCCGCTGGACCAGGCAGCGGCCTCCGCCAGCGCCGCCGACATCTCCAAATGGAGGACCTTTCAGACGGCGCTCTTCCTGGACCGGCTGCTGGACGGGTGCCCGCTGCCCCAGGGTGAGCGTGGGTCCCACCGTGGGGGTGGGGTGGGGTGCAGGGCGGGGGTCTGGCGTCCGCCCCCGTCTGACTGCGTGCTGCCCTGCAGAGGTGGTGATGAGCCTGTCCAAGTGCTACTCCTCCCTGCTCGACTCCATGAACGCTGAGATCCGCATCCGCTGGCTGCAGATTGTGGTCCGTAACGACTACTACCCCGACCTGCACAGGGTCCGGCGCTTCCTGGAGAGCCAGGTGCGGGGCAGGGGGCGGGCCTCGGCACCCAGCAGCGTGTAGCCCGGGGCGAGGCCGGGACCGCCACCAGAGGGAGGTTGGGAAAACACGGAAGTCTGAGGCGGGAAGGGTGGACCGGGCTAGGGGCTGCCCGACTCCACCGGGCAGGGGGCCTGGCGTTCAGGGATCGTTGTCCACCTCAGTCATGAGCTGACCAGACCGGGATGGCACAAGGTCCACTCGGGGGGGCCCGCCAGGCGACCACTCAGGGTCTCGACTCTGCGGGCCCCTGTTGGTCATGACCTCCAGAGGCGGCGGGCACGTCGGGGGGGATGGGGGGTTCTGTTGCCGCTGGGACTGCCGGCGGGGGTGCGGGGTGGCGGGAGGTGCCGGCGCGAGCCGCCCCGTGACCCCGTGACCCCCACAGATGTCGCGCATGTACACCATCCCCCTCTACGAGGACCTCTGCACCGGGGCCCTCAAGTCCTTCGCGCTGGAGGTCTTCTACCAGACGCAGGGCCGCCTGCACCCCAACTTGCGCAGAACTATCCAGCAGATCCTGTCCCAGGGCCTGGGCCCCGGCGCCGAGCCCGGCCCGGAGCTGGGCGGCGCCGGGGCGGGCGCGGACCCCGCCTCGCCAGCCCTGCTGCTCGGGGACGAGGCCCCCGGCGGCACCATCTCTCTCAGGGACGTCAACGTGTCCGCCTAGCTCCGACGGCCGCCCGCCTCCCAGACACCGCCATTGTGCCTTCCGCGGCCCGGGCCGCCGTGACTGTGCCTCGGCTCTGGCCATGAGCTCCGCCCGGGCCCGTGAGCCCCTCCCGTGGGCCCTCGCAGGCCCGGGGCGCAGGGAGAGAGACCTCGTGTGGAGAGGAGGCCCACGGAGCCGGGCCCGGCTTGTCCCGGCTCTCTCGCACTGCAGGGCCCGGGACCACCGGTACCCACGCCTCCCGCCGCCTCCGTCTGGATGCCAGCACCCGCCGAACAGACACTGCCTCGGGGCCCAGACCCCGGCAGCCCGTGGCGGCCGCCCCACCGTGCCTTACGCCTGCCGCAGGCCCGGGCCACCCCGTGCCTGAAGCGTGCTTCCTTACAGAGCCCCGCGCCCTGCCTCCGCGCCCGGCGGAGGGACGAGGACACAGACATTCCTTCGCTGTGGGGAATAAGGACGAGACGGGTGTCCCCGGGGGGAGAGCTTCAGCCAGTTAGCCAGACGTGGGGTCCAGACCCCGGAGGCCCGTGGGACAGGGCAGCCTGTCCTCGGGGCTGACGGGAGTGCTGGTGGTGCTCTCTGGGCCCCCCTTCTGGGAGAGGCACCAGGCCAGGGGGTTCAGCCTGGGACCACTGAAGCAGAACACTTGGTGGCTGTCCCATTAAACCTCCACTCAGCAGACCCGGCCTCCCTCGCTGTTCATGCCCCTCACCTGTCCTCTGCGCCGGCCCACCCGCGAGGGCCGGCCCGGGGACCGGAGAGATGGGGGCGGCCCGGAGCCGGTCACAGCCCGGAGTCTGATACTGAGGCCTGAGAGCCGGCCCCTGCCCCCTTGCGGCCGTCCCTCTCCGGGGTGGGGGGCTGGAGGGCTGCGTGGTCTCCTGGAGATCTTCGAAGGGGCATGTCACGCCCCGACTCGTCAAATCTCCACCTGGGCTGTGGTCCCGCCCGCAGCCATGGAGGAGGAGGGGTGGGAAAGGGGAGGGGTCGTGGCGGGTTGAGACTGGAAACTGCAGGATGTCCCCAAGGACGGGCTGTCACGTTGGCATGGCGGTGGGCGGCACTGCCTTTCACGGTCACCCGGGGGCTCGGGCGGCAGGGCCGCCCTCTGGTACCCCACAGTACCCGGCTGATTCCCCACCGGAGAGGCGACGTTCCCCCACCAGGTCAGACCTAGCCGCAGCACTTCACGTGCTCCGGCCAGAAGTAGGGAGAGCTGGAAAGTCCACCATCCAACCCCTGGTTACCAAATGCCTTAGGGCGCCCACCCACTTGGTACAAGAGACTCCTGGGCATGGCCGAAAACGAGTCCAGGGTCCCGCTGCCCTTCCTAAGAGGTCCATGGGCAAAGCCGCCTCTGCCCTAGTGAGGCCCTGCTCCAGCCAGAGACCGGAACCAAGTGGACTCTTCCCTTACACCCGGCAGGGGGCTGGGAGGAATGACCGCCGTGCACCTGGCAGAAGGAAGAGAAGGGTGGCATCTCCGGGGCCCCCATCTGTCCTCAGCCACGCTCTCCGTGGCCCTGGAGGACTACCGTCAGAACGGTCCATGTCCTTTGCTTTTGTGGCTGTACCTAAAGGTGGGTCTATACAGAAGCCCTCCTCAGCCGCCGAGTTCTTCCTACCAAGGCCCCCTAAAGTTCCAGCAGCCACAGGTTAACTCAGTCTCCTGCTTGACAAGCGACGCCCCCTCTGTCATCTCCCTGCAGCGCCACGTGCGGCAGGTGCACCACATCATTCCGTCCAGTCGCTGCTTGCCTCTGTGCAAACTCAGCAGTGCTCAACCGGTACTTCCTCCAGCCTCGCACCCCTGGCCTCTGTGCCTTTTTCCCAGCTTGCAAAGCTGGACTATACCTTCAGCGCCTCTTCTTGTGGCTTTCTGCCTATTCCCCAGCCTCCTGTCTTATACACAGCTTCATGAGTCTATAGATTTTACCAAATGTCAGCATGCCACGGCGAGCTCCGGTGTTCGCTGCTGGCTACAGCCTGCCTCGGCCGACACCACCAGCACCACATCCCACTGAGCTGCACCTCTGTGCGGGCCAAATTCTGCACCCGGGAGGTGAAGATGCAGCCGTGCACAGGCAGCACGGAGCCGCTGGCGGAGGAACCGACCCCGTTTGGCCCTCACTCTGGCTTCCGAGCCACCCCTGGATGGCAGGGGTGGGCTGGGCTGCCGCGTGCCTGCTCAAGGTCTGTGCTGACGGAGACCTTCCCAGACACCGTGATGGGGGTAAAGAGCCACAGAGCCCCCCCCCCCCCGGCCACGACATAAGCGTAGGAGCACCACGGCACCCTGGGCCTAAAAGGACAGTGCTTGGATTAACCACTCTGAGGGAAACCAGCTATGTGGTTTTGGGGAGACCCGCGCGCCCAACCGGGGCTCACATGGTGAAACTTCATGTGATGTAGCCGCGGCCCCCCTAGCCCCAGCCAAGCCTTTACATATGTCCAGCGCTGGGTTCGCATTTCGACCTTAATCTCCGGACAGACCTTGCGCTGGAACCTCAGGTGAGCGGCTCCAGCGCTCCTGAGAGAGGCTGTGAGATGTTGCTGGAAGCCACTCAAGTTTCGAGCAACCCGTCAGGCAGCGGTGGGTAACAGAATCCAAGCTCGTCTCACTACGAGGATTGCAGATTACACCAGCAGCAGAGTGACGTCGGGAGAGCCCCACACCTCAACGCCAGGGGAGGTGACGCAGGGCCTGGTCACCTCGGGGGCTAGTGGTGCCGACACCAAGCGTCCTTTCTCTTTCTGCTCTGGGTTCCCAGGGGGTGTCTTGTCCTCTGGCCTGTCACCACGTGGCTGCAGGCTGAGCAGGGCGGTTTCTGGCACGAGGCGTATTCTGGAGCTGGAAGGGGGGTTCTGCCGTCCTCTTCTGGCACTGAAGACCTCCTCAGCAGCCCTCCCAGAACAGGGGCACCTGGCCCTTCCTCAGCTTCTGATATTAGAGATTAGGTCACACACACACACACACCCCGCCCCAGGTGACTTTAGCTGCCAGTGTGGGCGAGCAAGGAGGTGACGGTGTGGCAGGCTCCCACTGCAATCTAGTCGCCTGAGAAAGACTGCCCTCAGCCCAGCGCCCATTGCCTCTGCAGCTCGTGCTGCCCGTGCCTTCGTTGGAAGCACCTCCACTCGCCCTCAGCCTGGCTTTGCTGCTTGCTTCTGTCTTTTCGTCCTTACCTAACCCTGGGCAACTGCAAGCAGGGAATGGGTTTCAACCTCTGTAACTCCACGAAAACCAATCACCAGCATAAGAGGTTACAGTTATCCCCGAACAAATGAGGGAGTTCCGGTGCAGAGGGTCAAGAAGCATTCCCCTTTAAAGGTCCGTGGAGCAGCAAGATGGAAGGAGGCAGTCAGGGCTCGGAGTGTGTGGGGCCCCTCAGTACCTCAGGGTTAGGGAAGGAAGTGGTTGTTTCACAGTCCTCTAATGGTGCGTGGAGTTGCTGTGGAGCTTGCTTCGGTTTTCAGATACGGAGACCTGGGATGTTGCTCCCTCCCTGCGTGAGAGCCCCACCCCCCCCCCCCCCCAGCTTCAGTGTGTGTGGTTTCCTCGTGAGGTCTTGCTATATATGTAGCCCACGTTGATACCAAACACTAGGTAACTCAGGCTGGCCTTGAACTTAGGATCTTCCTTACTGCTGAGCTATAGATTAGAGCTGCCAAACCTGTCTTGGGCTGAGCCAGCAAATGCCTCAGTTGTGGGGACTGGTGTCAAGAACCAGCCGTCTCCACACTCCTTTTTATCGCACTATCCAGTGCTGCTACTCCCTTCTGCCACCCAGGACCAGTGGCCCTACCGGGTGCAGGCCTGGTTGTGAGCTCGGGGCAGGAGGCAATGCTCTCCAAATTGGCTGAGGGGTATCTCTGCACGGTGGGACCGCAGGACGACAGGGCATGTATGGTAAGGCCAGGGTAGGCCGTCGTCTCTAACACACAGGCAGTGCTGACCTACCGTACCGCAGGCCTAGGTTACTCCGTGACCAACACAAGTTGTCTCCCAGCCCCTTTCGGATCCTGGTCGTTCCAGGAACCGGTAGGCACAGGGAGCTGCTGGCTCTGCACGCTTGCTAGTCCGAGAGGCCTAGCAAAGGGCTACAGGACGTCTGAATATTAGGAGCGGCCCCTGAAAACCACACCCGTGTGAACCAGCTGCCAGAAAGGCCGGGGGATCCTCTGTCTCGAGGCCTCCGAGACCACCAGGTGAAGCAGAGGCCAGGCCCTTCCTGACCGCGACGGGCTGCAGGGCACCGTGGAGCACGGGGTGGGCACGAGGATTCCAGAAAGATCTTGAACCGCGGTCACTCCCTTCTCTAGAACTTCGGCAGGATCGATACCCACGCCCCCCGACGAGGGGGCTGGGGCCGGTGGGTGGGGTCGCGCCGCTACCACGGGGGCCTGGAGCTCCGGCGCAGGCACCGGGACGAGAGCAGCGGCTCCTGGGCCGGGTCCCTCTGCCGAAGGCGGGAGCTTGCGCCTCACTCCTCCATCAGCCGGACGCCCTGCGGCGCCGGCGGGCAGTCTGAGCGGGGCCGGGGCGGGCGGCGTCGAGGGAGAGGGCTCGCCCACCGGGGCGCGTCAGCCCGTCCACGCGGGCGGTGAGCGCGGAGGGCCGTGGTTCGAGGCCAGCCCGGCCGGACGGTCCCGCGAGGCGCCCAGCGCCAGGGCACCACCAGCAGCCCCGAAGGGGCGGGAGCCGAGGCGCCCAGGGGCAGCGCGGGGGCCCCGGGCGTGGAGGGGGCCCCGGGCCGGGGCGGCTCCCTTCCGAAGAGTGGGGAGCGGGGGGGGGGGGGGGGGGGGGGGGGGGGAAGGGCGCCCGCGGGGTCCCCGCCCGCCCCCCGCCGGCACGCAGGCCAGCCCCCCGCGACGGCGCCCGCGAAGACACGCCGGGGCGGGGCGGGGCGGGGCGGCCAGATGCATTCTGGGAGCGGCGGTCCGCGGCGCCGCCCCGGCTGGGCGCCCACAGGTCCCCGCGGCGAGACAAAGAGGAAAAGGGCATAAAGGCCATCGAATCTCGGCCGCCCCGGACGCACGGCCCCGGGCGCGCAGAGCCGCCGGCCCCCCGCTCAGGCTCCTCCAGGGCGGCTGCGGGCCCGGCCCGGCCCGGGAGGGCGAACGCGGCCTCGCGAGAGCCGAGCCCGGAGCCCCGCCCCCGAGCCCCGCCCCCGAGCCCCGCCCCCGGGCCCCGCCCCCGAGCCCCGCCGGCCCTAGCGCGGCGCGGGGGCGGCGGCGTCACGTGACCGCGACCTCGCTCCTGGTTGGCTGCGGCCGGTCACCGGGGCGACGGGGCGGGCGGGCGGGCGGGCGCCGCGGCGGGACGGGCGCTCGCGGGCGCGGCCGGCGGCCGGCGGGCGCCCCCGCCCGGGCTTCGGGGCTGCCGATGGGAGCCCGGCGCGCGGAGGATGCGGGCGCGCCGCGGCGAGGCGGCGCCGGCGCGCGGCCTCTTCCGGGACCCCGCCTTCCCGGCCGCGGACTCCTCTCTGTTCTTCAACTCGTCCACGCCGCTGGCCCAGTTCCGGGAGGACATCGCGTGGAGGCGGCCTCAGGTGCGGCGGGAGGGGGGGGGCGGTGCGGGCCGGGGCCGGGGCCGGGCCTGCCCACCCGCCCCGCCCCGCCCCGCCCCGCCCGGAGGCCCGAGGCCGCCCGCGCGCCGCCCCCTCTCCCCCCCCCCGCTGTCCTCTCTCGATTCCGGGACCCCCCCCCCCCCAGTCGGGCCCGCCGGGCTTTGTCCTGATGGGCGGCGGGAGCGGATTGCCAGCCCTGTTTCCACATCGCCTCCCCCGGGCCGCGGGGGCCCTGCCCGACGGGTGGATCCCACCACACTCGGTGACCCGCGGGCCCCGGTCCGCAGATCCGGACTCCGCCGCCCCACGGCTTTGCACTTGGCCTTACGTCCTCCCCCGAGGTGACGGGACCGAAGGTGGGGTCATTATAGGTAACCCCAGCTTGGTGGAAACACCGGAGAGGCAGCTGTTCCTACCGTTGACCGCCGAGGAGTGCAGGGTCATCCACCCGTTGCAGGGTAGACAGAAAAGTTGGGCTCACCCACGAACTAGGTCCGTTCATTGGTTTGTGTCAGGTGTACTCCACTGGTCAGCTGGACACGAATGGGGAGCCATTTGATTTGGAGGCTCAAGGCACAGGAAACGAAGCCACGGGCTCTTCGCTCCGTCCTTTGTGCCGTCTTGTGCCTGCTGTTCACGGGCAGTGAAGCCCCCTTTTATCTTGGAAGGATCAGGCTGAGGCCACCTTCCAAGTTTTGGAAAACATTTCAGATTTTGTACGCTTGGATTTTTTTTCCCCTAAATATCTTAAAATATTGGCCTGGTCTGGTGTTCTGTGGTTTTTGCTGTCAAAAGGCAGAGGAAGGAGCTTATCTTGTCCCCTGGTCAGCACTGGGAAGAAGTAAAATAAGCAAATGATAGGGGCGGGGAGCGAGGTCTGCGGAGGTAGTCTAGTCACAGGTGTGATCTTGTGGGTCATCATACCTCAGTTCTTGCGTTGGGAGGTGTTGATTTTAGAAGTGATTTATGTGCTAAGAAGGACCACCAGAGAAGCAGACTTGCCCGTTGTGTAGATGTAGCAGCACTGGAGAGGTCTGGGTAGCAGAGTTGGAACTTCTTGGCTCTTTGGTGAGCAATCTGGTTTACTTGGTCAGTCCTGAGGTCCTGGGGAAGACGAGCACCAATGCATGAAGAGCCTTGCCGTTGGGATTTGGGGTTTGCTTTATTACAAAATGGATTTTAGGTACAGGGAGAGGCCAGTACAGGGTTCTTAGTAAAGGAGCAATTCTGTTAGGATTATGTTTTAGGGATCTCACTCCTGTCCAGGGGCAGTGGCTCACACCTGTCAGCTACTTGGTAGGCTTACACAATCTCAATTCAAGATCAAAAGGATCTTTTTTTGTCTGTCTGGGGCTTAAATTCAGAGCCTGGGTGCTGTCCCTGAGCTTTTGCACTCAAGGCTAGTGCTCTATCATTTTGAGTCATAAGGCCACTTCCAGTTTTCTGGTGATTAAGTGGAGATAGGGTCTCATGGACTTTCTTGCCCTGGCTGGCTTTGAGCCACGACCCTCAGGAAAGGTCAAGAGGATCTTGAACTTACAGAATCAAGAGAATCCCAGTTTGAACTATGGCCAGCAAAACAGTTTGCAAGACCGTATCTCAACCAGTAAAAGCTGGATAGGGATAGAGGTGTGCTTTCTACGTCTCAGGTACACAGGAGACTTCCATAAGAGGACCACAAACCGGACTGGGCAAAAAGTGGTAGAGCACCTGCATACCAAGCATAGGCTCCAAACTGCAGTACTGCCAAAGCAGGAGATGAGAGGGGCAGCCTTAAAAGCTATCTGACACTTTAGAAAAACAGTGTTATTGTAAAGGTGGTACACAGAGAGGTTGCAGGTTCCTGAGTCAAGTAATGAGTACGATTAAAAAACATTCAATGTTACTGTAAGGTAACATTGTAGGGAGGGGTTGTAGTTACCTAAGTCAGGTAGTGACTACATTTCTTTTTGGACCCCCGAGTTCTTAGTTGGAAGGTCAGCTGCCACGTCTGATCTAACTCTGGACCACGTTCTTTATTTCAGGAAATTTGCGCCACCCCCCGACTGTTTCCAGATAACCCAGGGGAAGGGCAGGTGAAGCAAGGGCTGCTGGGAGATTGCTGGTTCCTGTGTGCTTGTGCGGCCTTGCAGAAGAGTCAGCACCTCCTGGACCAGGTACGGGTGCCCCCTCGCCCACAGTGCCGGCAGGCCTCCCTCTGCTCCCTCCCTCCTGCCTGCTGAGCCCAGGACGCTCTGGCCAGGGCAGAGCCCCACACGAGCAAGTCCACGGCTGCCCTCCTGATCTCTCTCTAGCGGGGGCACGTGGAGACGGGTGTTAGGGCAGGACCGAGGCCCCGGGACGGCCCTCTCCTGCAGGAGGGGCCCGCCGGGGAGCCTCCGCTCTGCCCTGTGGTCTTCCGAGTCCTGGATTCTTGCACTGGCCAGAGCTGTGCGCCAGCCTAGCACATACCACAGATGTGGCAGAGGGGTTCCGCGTTGCCCGTTTCGAATGTTACCTCAGATAGCTGTGACCTTTCTAGTGTGCATTCTGAATGTACATAGAGTACCAGGGAGGCCTTAGCGGTTCTTCCTCCTCGGAGTGCCAGCTGTGTCGGGAGCAGCATGTTGCTCAGGCTCTCAGTGCACCGCCCCTGGAGGCAGGAGTTCCTCACAGACCCGCCATCTGGACCTCGTTTTGCAGAGAAGGGTGCCCGTGCCACTCTCCTGAGTGGAGGCAGCCCCACTCAGCCCACTCGCCTATTTGCCAAGTCCCTGTTTGCCTGCCCCGGGGGAAGTAGGAGCCCTAAGGGAGCCCAGCAATGGGCCCAGTGGCCCCGGAGGCTGACCACTGTAGCCCTAATGCTGGCAGCCTGTGTGCAACCCACTCTGTCAAGAACTGGGTCACTCCTGCCTGCCAAAGTCACAATTTAGATTTAGGTCACATGCTTATTTGGGACATGGTTATCAGAATGGTTGATCTTAAGCTTTGGGGACATTTGGGTCCTGCCGTGCAGTCCTGAGTTATTTAAGTGAAAAACATGACTTTTTGTGTCCAGTGGTGGAATATTCTGTGATGTGGATGGGTAGATGTGGTACCCAGCAGAACCTTTTGCCCTCGGCAAGTGGGATGTAGGGAGTGTAGGGGTGCCCGTCTCTCATGCCCTGGGCGTGGGGGGTGCCCGTCTCTCATGCCCTGGGCGTGGGGGTGTGCTCGTCTCTCATGCCCTGGTCGTGGGTGGTGCCCATCTCTCATGCCCTGGGCGTGGGGGGTGCCCGTCTCTCATGCCCTGGGCGTGGGGGTGTGCTCGTCTCTCATGCCCTGGTCATGGGTGGTGCCCGTCTCTCATGCCCTGGGCGTGGGGTGTGCTCGTCTCTCATGCCCTGGGTGTGGGGGTGTGCTCGTCTCTCATGCCCTGGGTGTGGGGTGTGCTCGTCTCTCATGCCCTGGGCGTGGGGGGGTGCCCGTCTCTCATGCCCTGGTCATGGGTGGTGCCTATCTCTCATGCCCTGGGCGTGGGGGTGTGCTCGTCTCTCATGCCCTGGTCATGGGTGGTGCCTATCTCTCATGCCCTGGGCGTGGGGGGTGCCCGTCTCTCATGCCCTGGGTGTGGGGTGTGCTCGTCTCTCATGCCCTGGGCGTGGGGGTGTGCTCGTCTCTCATGCCCTAGGCGTGAGGGGTGCCCGTCTCTCATGCTCTCCTTCTGCCCCTCCTGTGCATGCTAGGTCTTTCCTCCGGGACAGCCGAGCTGGTCTGACCAGGCTTACCGTGGCCTCTTCACCTGTCGAATCTGGCAGTTTGGACGCTGGGAGGAGGTGACCATAGATGACCGTCTACCTTGTCTTGCAGGGAGACTCTGCTTCTCCCGGTGCCAGAGAGAGGATGTATTCTGGCTTCCCTTGCTGGAAAAGGCGTATGCCAAGTACGTGTGCCCTGCAGAGGTGACAGGGCAGGCCGGGCAGCATCAGCCCTGGGTGCTGTTCGGGAGGCCTGTCGCGCGGGCTCTGGGCCACCGGCCCCCCAGAGAGGCCTGTCGCGCGGCCTCTGGGCCACCGGCCCCCCAGGTATTGGCCGTCCTCAGGGCCTGGCAGCCAGATGGAGGGTCCAGATGCAGACACTCCTCCGGGACCTGTAGTTTGCGCTTCCCTGTCCCTCCTTTCCCAGTCCGGCAGAATCACCGACCCTGCAGGGAAAGGGGTGCCTGTCCATTTCATCTCTCAGACCCTACAGAAGGATGCCTCCATTTGTGTGTGGTCGTCCAAGCCAGGTGGCTGTGAGCCTAGTCAGGGCGAGGAACGAGCCCTGTGTGTGCCGTCACTCGCTTAGCACCGTCCTGCTCACAGGTCCCAGCTCACGGCTCGCAGTCTAAAGCTCGGTGCTTTAGACCGTGTTCAGCACCTGGGTGGGGGAAGCCAGCCGGCAGGTGTTAGCACAGAGCACCAGGAAAGGCGGATGGGACATACCGGGCTGGGGGACACAAGCACAGGAGCCCTCTGCCCCGCTCCTTGCCCGCCCTGGCAGGATGCTTGTGAACACGGGTAGAGACCAGCAGGGGCACCGCAGGTCACGCATTTGCAGGCGAGCGCAAGTCTCAGTCCACTGAAGATGGGGTGGGGGGCCAGAGGCATCATGGAAGTGGGGGTCAGGAGACGTGGTGAGGGATGTGGCAGAGCCTGATGGTCGGGCCCTCTCCTATGTTGTGGTCCCCAGGGTCCACGGGTCCTATGAGCACCTGTGGGCAGGGCAGGTGGCAGATGCCCTTGTGGACCTAACTGGGGGCCTGGCCGAGAGGTGGAACCTGAGGGACTTGGCAGGCAGCCGCGGCCAGCAGGACAAGACCCGTGCCTGGGATCACAGGACGTGTCGGCAGCTCCTCCGCCTCAAGGACCGCTGTCTGATCAGCTGCTCGGTGCTTAACCCCAGAGCAGGTAAGACGTGTGGCCACAGCCCTCCTGCCCCCCCCCCCCACACCCTGCAGCTTCAGTGAGACAAAGCAGGACGTCTGTCCTCGAAAGAGGTGTCCTAGGCTTGTGGCCTTGCTCTTCTGTCTCCTCCAGAGAGACTCTTCTTTCTCCACCAAAACGGTTAGAGCAAGGCAGGACCAACACACAGAGACAGCCTGGGAAGCAGGAGGCACCCTGATGGGGCTCACCACCCCTGCTCCTTCAAACCCGGTTCTCATTTCCCTGACGCCCCGTAGGATTCACTAAGGGAAGTTTATACTTGAGGAAAGGAGGCCAGCAAGGTGGTGCACACCTGTAATCCCAGCTACTTGAGAGGTTGAGACGAGGGAGTCAGCCCAGGCAAAAAGTTAGGATTCCACCGCAACAGAAAAGCGAGCGTAGATTGGCTGATCCACACACGTGGTTCCTGATCTGTGAGCGACACAGGAGGTCAAAGTCAGGCCAACCCAAGCGAAAATGGGAGACCCAATCTGAGAAACAATTAAAGCAGAAAGGACGGGAAAGATGGAAGGGCTAATTCAAGTGGCAGAGGGCCTGCCTAGGAAGCAGACAGCCCCAGGTTTAAACCCTAGTATTGCCAAAACTAAGGAGAAAACAAAAACCCACCCGATTAAAACCATCAGTGAGTTTTCAATGTACTTCTTAGTTTTCCATAAATGTATGTGCATTTCCATTCTCTTTTCTTGGCTGCTACACAGCCTTAATGTCTTACTTCATCTGTGGACCTGACGTGGCTTTCTTAATCCTTCTCCTGTTGTTGGATGCTTAGTCTTTCTGGTAATTAAAAATAATACCACAGGACTGGGAATGTGGCTTAGCGGTAGAGTGCTTGCCTAGCATGCACAAAGCCCTGGGTTCAATTCCTTGGTATCACATAAACAGAAAAAGCCGGAAGTGGCGCTGTGGCTCAAGTGGCAGAGTGCTAGCCTTGAGCAAAAAGAAGCTGGGGACAGTGTTCAGGCCCTGCGTCCAAGCTCCAGGACTGACAAAACAAAATGCTCAGGATTTTTTTTCCTAATCCAACTTTGGTTAAAAAATATGAACATAAAAAACAAACAGGTTGGCAGCCACAGTGCCTTGGCCAGACCCAGACCCTGTGTCTGGGGTCCCTGGCAGACCCTGAGGCGGGAGGAGACCCAGGCGGTGCGTGCTCCCTGCGGGCACCTGAGCCAGCCTCCGGGACATGGGCTCCTGAGCCAGCCCGAGGGGGGAGAGCTGGCTGAAGAACGTCAGCTCCCCGAGCCGTCGGTTTTTGGGGTGGCCACCTCAAGTGTGGAAGGGCTGTTCCTGACACTTGCAAAGGGCTGCTGGAGTGTCCAGCTCTGGACGCCAGGGGCCACTGTGGCAGCTGCAGGGCCCTCCGAGTGATCCTGCTCCCCCCTGGCCCGCTGCCCTCTCCAGCTCAACACCGCGCTCCGCCTCCTCCTCCACATCTGTGTCCCTTTGCCTCAACTCCGCCATGTGTGTCCTGGCCTCCGGTCCCCCTGGGTTTTGGTCTGAGTGTCCTGTGTGTGGCTGGTTTGCCCGGAGGAGTTGCAGACACTTCAGTGACAGTAATCCCGCGTGCTTGGAGGCCGCCCTGTACCAGGGCCCTGCACGGACGCATGGCAACAGCTGAGGCCCAGAGTGGGGACGGAGCCTTGCGGCACCCGGCCCCGTGGCAACAGGCCAGGGCCGACTGGGCCCTTCCCACGGCACAGCGCTGCCGGGGCCACGTGCACACCTGCGCTGCGGCTCGGGGCACAGCTCCCCTGAGGGCCTGACTCGCGGCAGCCGGGCTGGGGGGCTGTGCCGACAGCAGTGCCGTGGTGCCATTCCCTACACAGGTGCCACGGAGCTGGGTGAATTCCACGCCTTCATCGTCTCGGATCTGTGGGAGCTCCAGAGTCCGGCCAGCCGGGGCACCCTGCTGCTGCGGATCCAGAACCCCTGGGGCCGGAGCTGCTGGCGGGGGCTGTGGAGGGAGGGGTGAGTGCCCGAGGACCGTGCTGGGGGAGAGAGGGTGGCGTTGGGACCGTCATACCCACCTGGCCTCCACGCCCTGGCCTGTGCTCGGCTCCCAGAGCACCGTGCTTCCATTTGGGCCTTGGGAGGCCCGGGGCCCTGGTGCCCTGGTGCCCTCGGCTCTCAGAGTCCTCAGGGACGCCCACAGAGTGGCACGTGCCTGCCCGGGTGTTTGGCAGAGTAGGGACTTGGGCTGCCTGCAGCCGCAGTCCTCAGCTCACTACGACTCGACTCAACCAGAATCTCCTTAAATCCTGGGAAGTCTGAGCCTCTTGGGCACTGGCCACCCCATTGAGCCTGAGCAGGGCCTGGCACTGCTGAGCAAACGGCATGATTCTCCTCAGTGTGGGGGTGACATGGGCTCCACAGGCCAGGGGTCAGGGTCCCAACTGTGGCTTGACTGTCCTGAGGAGACACCCCTAGAGACGGAGCAGAGCATCTGCTGAAGGAATAGGCACCCCTAGAGGTGGAGCAGAGCGCCCCGCGGAAGGAGTAGACACCCCTAGAGGTGGAGCAGAGCGCCCTGCGGAAGGAGACACCCCTAGAGGTGGAGCAGAGCGCCCCGCGGAAGGAGTAGACACCCCTAGAGGTGGAGCAGAGCGCCCCGCGGAAGGAGTAGATGCCCCTAGCGGCCGAGCGCCCCGCGGAAGGAGTAGACACCCCTAGAGGTGGAGCAGAGCGCCCCGCGGAAGGAGTAGATGCCCCTAGCGGCGAGTGCCCCGCGGAAGTAGACACCCCTAGCGGCGGAGCGCCTGCTGCAGAAGAATGGAGGTTTTGCCGCGGGCCACGGCACAGACGACCTCCCACCACAGGGCAGCTCTGCCTGGAGGGTGTGCGGGGCCGGGCAGCCTGGGAGTGTGAGCATCCGGGGGCGCCCCCACCTTCCTCTGCCTTGGCTCCTTGCAGGGGTGACGGGTGGACGCAGGTGGAGCCGGTGGAGCAGACGCGGCTCCTGGCGCAGCTCCGGGAAGGGGAGTTCTGGGTGGAGGAGGAGGAGTTCCTCAGGGAGTTTGACGAGGTCACCATTGGCTACCCGGTCACGGAGGCCGGCCACCTGCAGAGCCTCTACACAGGTAGGGCCACGGGGCTCTGAAATGGAGACTGACGGGTGGGTGGGTGCTGACCCGTCGGGGAGGCGGGGGCCCCTGAAAGGGCAGGCGGTCCTGTGCCGGCCTCAGCCCCCCGGCTTGGCAGAGCCAGGGGAGCCGCGCCCGCGCTGACGCCAGTGCTTTCCCACCAGAGAAGGTGCTGTGCCACGCGCGGGCCCTGTCTGGCGCCTGGGTCGCGGGGCAGTCGGCCGGAGGCTGCCGGAACAACAGCTGCTTCCCCTGCAACCCCAAGTTCTGGCTGCGGCTGTCCGAGCCCAGTGAAGTGTGCGTGGCTGTCCTTCAGAGGCCCCGGAAGCGGGGAGCAGGCCTGCCCGGGGCTCCGGCGGGCCACGGCCCTGCCCCTGCAAGCCTTCCTGGCCAGGACCACCCGGCCGTGGGCCTGCACCTGTGGAAGGTGACTCCCCGGTGGCCCCGCGAGCCCCTGGGCCCCCAGGCTCCTGCGGGCACCTCAGGCGGCCAGCCCGCCTCTCCGCAGACCCTGCTCTCCTCAGAGCTCCCCACCCTACCCTGGGTACCCCACTGGCCAAAGGTGGAGGCCAGCCCGACGCCAGGGCTGGCTCTGCGCCCTCCCCAGGTCACCGGCCTGCGGTCCCTGTCCCCCCAGACTCACCCGGGGTCACCGTGAGACAGCCTGGTGTGCAGATCTGCCATAGCGGGGCTTAGAGCAAGCCGGTCAGGGACCTGCTGCTCGCGCGCTTGCTCCAAGGCTGGTGTGACCTGTGTGGTGACAGAGTGTGACAGGAGGCCACACACACCCTCGTCCCGTTGTGGGCATGGCCTGTGTGTGGGCCTGCCTTTAGCAGAACTTGCTGGGCATTTGTCCAGGCCTTGTGGAGCGCGGCGTTGTGCAGCTGCTAGGGAGTCGTTTTCTTGGGGGTGGGGACGCTCACCGGTGAGCTCTGGGACCCTGTCCACCCAGCAGAGGATGGCCGTCCACACCGCTCTCCTCCTCAGAGCCTCCGCCTGCACGGTTGCAGGTGGAGGAGCGGCGGGTCAGCCTGCCCCGGGTCCTGTCTGCGCCCCCCGTGGCCGGCACCGCGTGCCACGCCTATGACCGCGAGGTCCACCTGCGCTGCGAGCTCTCCCCGGGCTTCTACCTGGCCGTCCCCAGCACCTTCCTGAAGGACGTGCCGGGGCAGTTCCTGCTTCGCGTCTTCTCCACGGGGAAGGTCTCCCTCAGGTGAGGGCCGGCGCCCCAGCTCTCCGCGGGCCGAGGGGGCCGGGCTCGGGCGCCACGCCCATCTCTGAGCTCGCCGCCCGGGCCTCTGCCTGTCCCTCCCGCAGCGCCGTCAGGCCGGTGGCCCAGGGTGCCTCCCCCGGGGCGGCCCCGCCTCGCGGTGAGTGGGAGACTGTGCAGCTGCGGGGACGCTGGAGAGCGGGCCGGACGGCTGGAGGCAGCAGGAACTTTGCCTCCTACCCCTGCAACCCTTGCCTCCCGTTCTCGGTCCCCGAGGGCAGCAGTCCCCGCTGCGTCCGCCTCACGCTGTGCCAGCACTGCCGGCTCGGCGACGGCCAGCTCCACCCCATTGGCTTCCACGTCTTCCAGGTGAGCCCCAGGCGCCGTGGCGTTGGCTGTCACCGGCACGGCCCATAAAGTCGTTACGGCCAGGGGCGGCCGGGCAGCGTGTTGGCCACTCCCCCCCCCCCCCCCCCCGGTGGAGGCCAGCCTCGTGGAGTGTGGGCCCAGAGGGGCTGCAGGGTGATCCTGGCAGAGACTGCTCAGCGGGGTGGGAGAGGGCTGGGACAGACCGCCGGCTAGACTCCCGGTGGCGTGGCCACTCAGGGAACATGCCAGAGTATTGCAACGGGGGCGCCACGTGGCTACCCCAGCAACACGACAGCCTGCCTGCGAGCCACCTGCCACAGTGGCCGGCAAGCTGACTCAGAACCACGCGGAGGAGCTCTGGGACTCGCGTCTGCACCAGGCCGGCTCAGGCGAGCAGGAAGGGGCCGCTGGACAGCTGCCCCAGCACCTGCGGTAGGGCTGTCCAGCAGGTGGAGGAGGGGCAGGAGAAGGCCACACCAGGGACCCCACAGCCCCAGCCGGGGCCTACGAGCCCACCGTTTTCCAGGCCACCATGCTGGACACAGGGAGGTCCTGGACCCGTAGGGTGGGGGTGGCGGCCCGCGTCTGCCCCTTGGGAATGGTGGCAGCCAGTGCATCCAGAGAGAGCGAGGCTTCTAGAACCTCGCCCTCGATCACTTGCTCGGGCACCGGGGACTCTGGGCAGAGTGCCAGAACCCAGGGCTCTATCGGAGCACGCCTAGGCAGCAGCCAGCACGTGAACACCATCTAAAACGAAGTCTTGATCACTCCAGGCTGGGGCGCCACGGGAAGGACCTCTAGCCAGGGTGGCCCGGCCTCTGGGGTGCTGAACCCGGTGCCTGCCTGTCAGTTCCTCCTAGGAAAGGGGGTGCATGTGACTCAGGAGGAAGGGGGCCATCAGGTTCCAGAAATCCAAGCAGGCCAGCCAGGCTGGGCTGACCAGAGACAGCACCCTCAGCGGGGACTGAGCAGAAGTTATGCCTAGCACCGTGTGGAGGCACCCCCGCCCCCCCAGCCTGAGCTCCTGATCCCCCAGGTTCCGTCAGGTGGTGTGAGCCAGGGCACCCACGCCCTGCTGCTTCAGGAGCCTCTGCTGAGCTGCGTGCCGCATCGCTACGCACAAGAAGTGAGCCGGCTCTGTCTGCTGTCTGCGGGGACCTACCGGGTGGTGCCCTCCACCTACCTGCCAGACACCGAGGGAGACTTCACCGTCACCATAGCAATCCGGATCGACAGGTGGGGCGCGGGGCCTCCGCCTGGGCGCGCCTGCCCCCCCCCCCCCCCAGTTCTCTGCTGCCCGCCTCGCGTGCCCAAGGCCCAGCCTACACCAGAGGCGGGCGCGTGTGTCCCGGGGGTTCCCCGTTGGTGAGCCTGGGGTGGGACCTGGGGTGCTCGGCCAGGCGGACTCCTGGGCTGACGGGCGCTCTCTCCACAGGCGGTCCATTCACAGCCAGGAGATGCTGGGCCAGGCCCTCCGGGAGGTGAGTATGCCGTGTCCCTGGGCCGGCTGGTCAGTCCCCCCGGCCGTCCTGCGGCAGAAGCCCTCTGCGTGGCGCGTGGAGAGCCGGGCTCCGCGGTGGGAGGGCCGAGGGCGGCTGGACCTCTCCATCCTCCCGCAGGTCTCCCTCGTCGCGGTGATGAAAACCTAACTGGACCCCCACGCGGCCCGGCTCAGCGGCCCAGGGCCTGGCGGAGCT